>NC_142803.1:70021563-70116049 GCF_049724085.1 Artemia sp. Qi Xiang Cuo
TTTTACTGAATTAATAATTAACTAAATTAGAAAGCTTTACCACACAAATTCCTGCCTTCTCAAAACCAGCTGTGATGTTTTGAGGATTCAGCTTTTCCAGAAAGGGATACTTGCACAATTTTGCTATTTCATGTATTTAAATTCTCTGGCCAGGGTTCAATTGCATCCAATCGTCAAACGACTCCCTGATTGCATGCTTCAAAGGTGCATAAACTGAAACATCAAGGGGTTGGAGACGATGGAAGCAATAGGGAGGAAAGGTTAGGAGATGGAAGCCGTTATCTTTACACAAGGAAACTACTTCTACTGAAATATGGGTTTCATGATTGTCAAATAAGAGTAAAACAGGGTCTTTTTTCTGGGTTTGACCTCTTTTAGAGTGCTCCATGGAACCAAGGAAATTGTTCAAAGTCATCCATCCACTGCAATGGGCTAAGCCAATGCATCCTGGTGGTACATCTCGATACATCCTCCCTAGAGCTTTGACCCTTGGAAAAACAAACACTGGTGGAATTGTCTGACCAGTTGCAGATACAAAGCATAGCATTGTGGTATTTTCCCCTCTTTCTGCTGACACAGTCTGTGCTACCTGTTTTGCTCCCCTTTTAGCAATCGCCTTTGGGGCCTGAACAACTGTGGGTACTCCTGTTTCATCGCAGTTCCAAATTTGACCATGAAGAAAATGAAACTTGCAATGTAACTCCTGAAGATTTCTAAAGAAGGCACCAATTACAACGGCATTAAAGCAGCCAGCACGAGCCTGGCTTGTATTTTCGGGTTTTCTGATGGACAAACTTGCGTTCCGCTTGATGAAACTTCTTAGCCAATCCACTCCTGCTCTCTCATTCGGTTTCCAGCTTGATGGGAATTTTATCTTCAATGTTATTGCCTATTGGTAGGCAGACTTTCTTGTTGCATAGGGAGTCGGCCCATGGTTAAGCAGTGAGTATTTTTGAGGTATGCAGCAAGCTCTTTCTCTTGTTTGGAAGTAAAAACAAACTTAGTGCTCTCCTGAACAATGTCATTGTCAAAATTGCTACCACTAGCACCACTCTGCTCAACATGTTGCATTTTTGCCTTGTATCATTTCACTGCATCCACAAGGGTACTCTTCTTCAGGGAAAATTCTTCTGCGGTTGCTCGGAAAGACAACTTCCCATGTATAAATTGAATAACAGCACGCCTGACTAATTCTGGATCAGGAAGACCACTCCCCTTTCGAATGTAGTTGCAAACGATCTGTAAAAGAAAATTATAATCGTCAGAATCTAAAGAGAACAACATTGAAATTAACGCAGTTCATGCCATGCTTTGAGGGGTGCTTTAAGGCATAGAATGGAAAGATGCCTGCAGGCAGTGTAATGTTTAGTTTAACATTATAATACAAAACATCAAACAAAAAAACTTTAAAAAACCACATCAAACATTTGTTTATGTTCATTTTTGTTACGTTTCTAAACAAATATTTTGCGGGGTTTCAAACCCCCTACCCTCCTGGATACAGCCTTAGACTCTACTGTTTATCTTTCTGATATAAGTAGGCATTGAATAAAGGTTTATTGTTCAACATATTAGTAAATTATTTAATAATAAGTATTATTTTTAAATATGACAAGTGCAAATGAATTGAACTGATCTACATAGCTGTGAAGGTGGACTGTAAATCTAAGCTTATATAAATGTCACATGACTCCTTTTGAATTATCACTGTCTAATTATAAATTCAAATCACATATATTATAAAACTAAACATTATAATATATAAAACAATAATCCATTGAATGTATACAATTCAGAGTATGTATTTGAAACAAGGAGGGGTGGGGGGTAAGGTTTATTGGTACACCAGTTAGAAAGTATTGAAGAATATTCGATTAAGATTAGCTTGAATATTTTTGCCATAAAAAGTGACATGCCGAGACTATTTTAAACATATAGACAGTCAAAAGTACACCTTAATTTTGGATAGAAATTAAAGGTTAAGCTTAGCCAAATCATAGAAAATGCTGTCCAATCTTGAACACAGGATCTTAAAGTTGGAACAAAGTATCTAAATAATAGGCAGACTTAATCTTGGACAACTTTGATTCAAGACAAAGATTATTATGCAGACTAGTTTTGTTTAAATAGGCTAGGCTGTAAGGCAAGGGTTAACTTTTGTCTAAGTGTAAATGTTGAAAACAAAGTTTGATAGTCAATATAAATTACTTCAGTTTCTCTATAACACAAAAGGAATACGATCAATTTTACCAATATTCTGCTTCCAGCTACATATAGTTCTATTTTCCAACTTGTAAAAGACTTCCGTCAGTACAGGGCGAAACCGGACACCACGAAAAGTGTCCGGAATCGTCCCCAAAAAAGTGTCCGGAGTTACCCCATGTTGACGCCATTTTGAAATATTTTCTTTTGTAGATAACAGCCTGATATTTACTGATGAAAATTAATATGCAAATAGCAGAGGTATACCTTGTCTGATCCTTCTAACTCACGGCTCAAGAGCTACAATAACTTAGAAAATATTTGACAAAGACTACATGTGTCAGGATTTCCAGCAAGCATATAAAAACTTCCTTACCTCTTTTCTCGGTTGTCTCTTTTCTAGAAAATTTAAAACTTGCACCATATGTGCGTCACATGTAGGGCATCTAGAGGTAATTTTTTGAAAGGATTAGCTCAAAAACTTTAGATGACAGGTCAAACGTACGGAGTCGCCCCCGTGTGGTCTCGCCCCTCTCTCCCCTAAGTATGAAATATAAAGTATTTTTAGTCTTTGTGCAAAAGGTATTTTATGCAGTTTCATAATACCTATAAGACAAATGAATAACCAAGCCTATGAAGAACAAAGCAATATACAGTTAGAATACATGCAAAACGACAATTACAAGTAAAAATTGAAAATATAAAAAAAAATAAGGTTAAAACACAAATAACATCAAGTATAATAAGCAACAGCAAGAATCAGGGCTTATCCAGAAAATTTTGGAAAATTTGTATCCTGAGAATTTCTAGCTTTCAAAAACAATGTAAATAGATCAAGAGTTTAAGAAAAATTGTTTGGAACTTCAATTTTGAAAACAAAAAATCATTTGATTGAGGTCATATTTATGAGCATATTTCTACATATGCTCATGCATACTTCTAGATATGCTCATGAGGCCATATTTACATATTTCTTTATATGTTCATTTAAGAGAATAAACTACACCCCCCACCCTTCAGGAGTGATCATATTGTTTCTAAATATAGGATGCATGCAGCATTACAAAAGGAACATAGCAAAGTATAAAAAACCAAGTGTACTGAGTCAATTTACAAAAGGTGTTTTATGCAGTTTTCATAATGCCTAGAGGACATAGCAACAATCTAGACCATCAAATGTAATAAGACCAATCTGAGCAGTTCAGGTAAAAGGTATGAAAAAAATACCTAAGGTATTGAAAGACAAAAATAATATACAGTTAGAATACTTGCATCAGCAGCAATTACAACACATCCAAAACAAAAGTGAAGAACAAAGATACATGCATGTACAAGACAAAAGACAATAAGAAGTAATGCAAATTAAAAATGAAATTGAAGAACAAAGAAATATGTAGTTAAAAGATACACTAGAGCAAGAAAAAAGAAATATGATGTTAGAAGATAAGTGGCAGAAAGAATTACAAGTAATAGCAAGAAAGCAAGCATCAAAAGGTATAAAACTGAAGTGGAGAACAAGGAATTTGGCTGTTTGAAGACAAGGAACAGCAAAAATCAGATTAAGTAAAAAATGAAACTGAAGAAGAAAGAAATATTACATAAGAATACAATCAAAATCTTCAACGCTAACAAAAGGTGGTAGAAAACACGTTACAAACCGGCAAAGATGCCATAAACTATACAACTTTGAATCACAAGTCATCAGAATCATTCAATGTTATATGTGTTCCCTGTGGAGCCCTCCATTTCCTAAAGAAAGAGTAGCAAACAACCATGAATAATTTGGAGGTTACTATTTACAACAAAAAATCAGTATAAACACATATGCTGCATACCAAGCACCAGGACCCAGCCTTAATATTGACTGCATATTATTTTTTTTAAACTGCCATATTGACATTTCTAGCAAATAAAATACCCGAGAAGGTTACAACTTTAAGGATGAATTAGTGTTTTTCCAGGGATGGTTATATTAAACCCATGGTGTCATCAAGACTTCAAGAAGAGGCTCAAATTGTCAGCCGTTAGAAGACAAGAAATAAATAGAATTATTATATACAAGTCTTCTGTGTAGCTGTACCAAGGCTTGGCCTCAAAACTGGCTACACAGTATTTTTTTTCTTCTTAAAATCAGTATATTGAAATTTCTGGTCACAAACGATCCAAATAGGTCAAAAAATTAAGAAAGAAATTGTATTTTCTCCAGGGTGGTTTTATGAAATCTGTGGTGCCATAAAGATGTGCCATAAACGGGTGATTGTCCTCTAATCACTTTAGAATCTTAAAAAGGGCACTGGAACTTTTGATTTCCAATTTAAAGAACCCCAAAACAAAGTTTAGAAGACCAACCTTCCCATAAAAAATTTATATCTAACATTGGACAATTTGCAAAGCTTACAGCCCTTGCCTCAGGGGCTGAAAGGGGGGAGGGCGATTCCCCCTAACCTGCAGGCATAGATATGATATTTGGACTATTTTGAACAAAACAGCTACCTCAATATTTTCATCAGATGGGTTTGAGGGATAAAAATGGTGTGGGCAGTGGCTTGTAGCCTTCCAATCACTTTTGACCCATAAAAGAGGGCACTAGAACTTTTGATTTGCAAGCAAATGAGGCCAATTCAAAGTGTATACACCCCGCCCCTTCCATTTAAAGTGCCTCTGGGAAATCAAGACAAGTAATGAAATGAGTCATTATGGCTCTTTCCATTAGGCAATACTAAAGCTTGCCTCTGACTTAAACAGGTAAGCAGGGCTAGATCTAGAGGGGGGGCAGAGGGGGTAAGTGCCTTGAGTGGCATGTCCTGGGAGCAGCAAAAAAAGCTAAAATTATATTATTTATGGGCCAAACTTGTAATATTTTTAGTAGCGGTGGTGTAGCAGGGGGCAGTGGGGGCTACATTTGCCCCCATGAGAAAAAAGACTAGTCCAAGTCTGTAAGAAAGTGGAACTTCCAATTTCTTTATATGAATATATGAAACTTTCCAGGGAAAATAAGGGGGGGGGGCATTATCCCACAATAAATTTCCTTCTTAAAATCAGTATATTGAAATTTCTGGTCACAAACAATCCAAATAGGTCAAAAATTTAAGAAAGAAATTGTAGTTTCTCCAGGGTGGTTTTATGAAATCTGTGGTGCCATAAAGATGTGCCATAAACGGGTGATTGTCCTCTAATCACTTTAGAATCTTAAAAAGGGCACTGGAACTTTTGATTTCCAATTTAAAGAACCCCAAAACAAAGTTTAGAAGACCAACCTTCCCATAAAAAATTTATATCAAACATTGGAAAATTTGCAAAGCTTACAGCCCTTGCCTCAGGGGCTGAAAGGGGGGGTGATTCCCCCTAACCTGGAGGCATAGATATATGACACTTGGACTATTTTGAACAAAACAGCAACCTCAATATTTTGATCAGATGGGTTTGGGGGAAAAAATGGTGTGTGTAGTGGCTTGTAGCCTTCCAATCACTTTTGACCCATAAAAGAGGGAACTATAACTTTGGATTTGCAAGCATATGAGCCCTATTCCAAGTGTATACACCCCCCCCCTTCCATTTGAAGTGCCTCTGGGAAATCAAGACAAGTAATGAAATGAGGCATTATGGCTCTTTCCATTAGGCAATACTAAAGCTTGCCTCTGACTTAAACAGGTAAGCAGGGCTAGATCTAGAGGGGGGCAGAGGGGGCAAGTGCCTTGAGTGGCATGTCCTGGGAGCAGCAAAACAAGCTAAAATTATATTATTTACGGGCCAAACTTGTAATATTTTCAGTAGAGGTGGTGTAGCAGGGGGCAGTGGGGGCTACATTTGCCCCCATGAGAAAAAAGCCAAGTTCAAGTCTGTAAGAAAGTGGAACTTCCAATTTCTTTTCAAATGAATATATGAAACTTTCCATGGAAAATAAGGGGGGAGGGCATTATCCCACAATAAATTTCCTATGGGGGATTGAAATTTTCCCCAGAGGGGGGAGAATTTTCCCCATGAGGAGTTTTTGAGGGAAGAATTTTTCAAGGGAAGGAAAACACCGAGACCCAAAGTTTCTTAAAGTGACACTTTTCTTCAAATTAATTTAATGGGAAACATACAAAGTTAACAGCAAAAAGCAACAGGAAAACTTGAGGAAAATATACAATTTGAGATAGCCTATATGTTTGACCAATAGAGGGGAGGGAAGGGATAGTAGATTACAGTGCTTTTAGGAGAAAAACAAGTATTTTAGAATGATTTTTTATTGGTATTCAGATTTTTTTGGTACTTCCTTTTGAGAGGGAAACAACTAAACCAAAACCTTCAACTCTTTCATCAAATTGAAATAATTTCAAATAAGCAGTAAAGCAGCAAATTATTACTATATAATACCCAGAATGGTTTTACTCATCAGATTATCAAATTTTCTCCCATTATTATACATTTTTTAATATTACATTTTGGTAAATTATGCACTCAATAGCTTGGAGACATAAATTTAAAATGCCCCCCCCCCCTTACTTTTTTGACATTCACTAAAGTTTTCACAAAAAGCAAAATTTTTGCAAAATTAGCATAAGTTATGAAAAATTCCTGATTTATGCAGACAAATTTGGTTGAAACATGGTACTGTAGCAATTCAATAAAATCTATGAAGTTTGCCCCTGCCCCCTTTAGTGAAAAGAGGCTTGGGGTGCCCCTGTGCATGGGAAATAGTTTGAGCTATATGTTATGGTTTTAAGATTCTGTATGGATTAATAACTAATTTTAGTACTTTTCTGGTTTTTACATGTTGTTCTCAGATTGTTATGGTGATTTCTTCTCTTAAGCCCTGTTTGTGCATTGCAATTCTTTATAATTAGTGGATGAAATTCTTTCT
The DNA here is from genome assembly GCF_049724085.1 of Artemia sp. Qi Xiang Cuo. Lineage (NCBI taxonomy): Eukaryota > Metazoa > Arthropoda > Branchiopoda > Anostraca > Artemiidae > Artemia > Artemia sp. Qi Xiang Cuo. The sequence continues at coordinate 70,028,612 of NC_142803.1, forward strand.
TTATAATTTACAGCACCTATTGGTTAACCACATTTGGTATAAATTTATTATGGTATAAATTTGGTTTGACCAGTAGGCTAATGGTCATAAGGAGACATGTTAAGAAAACAATTCTTACTTTACAATATGCAAAATTATCCTAGTTAACATATTAAGGGGAGCACCTTTATCCTCACTATTTTCCTTGTTTTTCCAGTTTTAAAATCAGATTTTTCAATATTTTGTCTTTTCTCCAAGTCTTGAAAATTGTTTTAGAACAAACACCCAAGAGCCATCTAGCTAATCAAACATAACCTAAATTTATTAATATTAGTCTATTTATCTTTATGGTAGATGACAGTGATGGTGTTTTACTTTCCTATATAGAATAACTGAAAACAGAAAAATGCAATCAAATGTTTCTTTTACACAATTTTGTTAAAAGTAATTGTACAACAGTGAAAATAGTGATGATAAAGGTGCTCCCAATGGAAAATATGTTAACTAGGGTAAAAGACGTTGTATTGACAAAGACCACTTTTCATTGGCATTCCAGAAAAATAGCAATGAGGTTTGGACCACCCCTATTTTAATTTATCAGTATAATTTTAAAATGTGGTCTCTGTTTTGACAAGATACAATTTTATTTTCAAGACTTGTTACAAGTCAAGACTAATACAATTCTTTTCAATTCGATTTTGGTAACAAAATGTGAGGGTTTTAGTCTTACATAATTTTACTCAAGTTTAAACTGATTTTTTACCATAGGATTATTATGCAAATTATGAAATAAAAATTGTTTTCTTAACATGTCTCCTTATGACCAGTACTGGTCCTAAATTTATGCCCCATATTTGCTTTGTTCCTTCAATTGTAACTGTTCTTGAAAATGATTTAGTCAATTAGTATCACTTTAATTGAATAGCCTAGGGCTATGAAGTACCATTATAAGGGGGAACCAGGGGTTAATTGTCCAAAACACAAAAATTTTCTTTATTTTGTTCTAGTGACAAATTTTTTGCTGTTCATATTATTGACTTACAAATAAATGAACAATGCCTTTTTTCATGCTCTTTACAAATTTAATAGTCATTTTTGTCACAAATGAATTTTACCCCCACCCCTGTATATACCAGATTCAGGGTATATATTTGCACATTAGGGGGGTGGGTGTAAAGTTTAAACTTACCTCTCATTTGTATAAGAAATTAACTTTACCCCCCCCCCCAAAAAAAGAGAGGTAAGTTTAAACTTTACCCCTGACCCCTACAGTTCAAATATATTACCTGAATTGGTATAGGCTATATAGGGGTGGGGGAGAAATTCATTTGCAGCAAAAATGATAACTATATTTGGAAAGAGCATAAAAAAGGCATTGAGTAGTATATTTACTTAATTCATAAGTTGATGAGGGTACTTGTGCATTATATGGTACACACAAAAGAAGTGAAGATTGGTTAATGCTAATGAAATATAATAAAATAGGATGAATACATAATAGCTTAGAAACAAATTTGGACTAGCCTATATATTTGCAAACTAGGGGTGGGAGGTAAAGCATAGCATATATCAAATATGTAACCTAACCTAGGTACCATTTTTCCCTTAACCCCAAAAAACAAAAGTTTAAATATTGTAAATGCAAAGACAAAGCATGCTTTGCCATGCTTAGTAGTTTGATTTAGTTATTTATTAGTTAGTTATTTAGTTACTTAGGCCTAGTAGTTAGACTTAGTAGCATGCAAAGCATGCTTAGTAGTTCCTTGTACAGTATATAGCATTGTGTACCATAAAATGCACAAGTACCTCAATAATATGAACTATAAAAATTTGACTTTCTAGCATATCACCTTCTGAAGAGATGCTATTCTTAATCTTTACCTATTTTGAATAAATTAGGCAGGAAAGGAGCAAAAATGTAAAGTTAAGGGAAGATTATGTTTGGAGTTTTAAATAGGATGTTCAATAAAGATGAATCACTCTTTTATAGTTAGTGTTTCCTTCTAAGTAGGCCTAGTCCAATCTTTTATGTATTGAAACTATTTCTTATGCCTAACATGAATGCCAACCTAACTATAAAATCCTAATTATTGAATTAGGCTACTTGTTCAAAATATCACTAATATGTTAAGAGTCTAATTAGACAAGATTTTACCTTTTTTTAGGCTTAACCTTTCCGCTTAACTAATTGATTTAAGTTTTAATGTAGATTAGTCTTTAACTAGTTTATTAAGTTTGTATATTGTAGCCTCCGTAAACCATGCTGTCTATTTTTTATTCTTATTTATTTGTGTTTTCAAATTATAGAGAGCAAACCTTTTAAAACTACTTTAAAAAAATTTCTAATTTGGAATTTTTAAAGGCTTTTGCAAAGTATTAAGTATCCTTTTCTTTAATCCATAACTACATTAATGGTAAAATCATTGGTTGAGTTTCTAGTAACATTTAATAAAAAAACTAGTTTTTTCAAATGAAAGTAAGGAGGAACATTAAAACAAACAGAAACTATTACACATATGAGAGTTGTCCCCTCTTAAAAACCTCGCTCTTTACACCTAAGTTTGCCTTTTTGTTCCAAGTATTTATGAATGTCTCCTAAAATACAAGGGCTGTTTAATTAAAATAATAGGCTTTACAAAAGTTCTAAAAACAACTTTAGTGTAAAGTGCAAGGCATTGATAAAGGGACAATACCCTTATATACATCATAATTTCTGTTTGATTTAAATTTAAATGTTCCTCCTTACTTTCAGCTGAAATTTATTTTTTTAATAACTAATTATTTTAAAAAACACTACGAAATTCAGCTCCCCCTCCATGGAGAATTTTCTTCTCCCATGAAAAGTTTCTCCATGGAAAGATTCTGACAAATAAACCACCCCCCCCCCCCATGGTCCTGAAAAATCCCCCCGAAAAGTATCTGTAGACTTCCCAATAGCCAACACTATATGTAAATAAAGGGAAAAGTTCACAGCTTGCAGCCCTTCCTCCGGAGGCTATGGGGATTCATCTAGCCTATCCTTAGATGTAGTTAGGCTACTAGATCTTTTGACTATGCAAAACAAAATAGACATCTCAAAATTTTTATCAGACTACATTGGGAAAAAAGGGGTGTGGGAGGGGAGCTAGCTGCCCTCCGATATTTTTGGTCACTTAAAAAGGGCAATAGAACTTTTATTAAGATTACTTTATGTTTTTTGGGTGTTTCCCTATTTTTCAAACAGTGTTGCCATTTTTCAACCATTCAATTCAAGTATTTAAGCTAAAGCTTTCTTTTAGGTCACCCACGTATAACACGGAATTCGACATGGACTGTACAAATTATAATCGTGTTTTCAGGCACCGAATTTGAAACTTGTTTTGAGCGGGTTAAAAGTTCCCAGGTGCTTCGAAGATGGCCCGGATCTTTCTTGCTTTAAAACCTTCTTACCCATCTAGTGACCCCAAGTCTTACTGACATATACCTGTTTTACCAGCTTTCAATAAACTCCTTGAAAAGCTTTTGTTGCGTTTACCACCATGGACAAGCAATCGATATGTTTCGCATCGGTACGGCATCATGAATCCTGAAGAAGCTATCCTAGCGCAGATTACTCGATATAATTTGACACTTAAGTCCCATCCCTGGGCTATGATTCTCCAGCAGTAGTTGGCATGAGAATTAGTGTTTTTGCGTTTTTTCTTGTCTTTTGTTGTGCTCCATCTGTTTTTAATTGATGGGTAATAAATGTATTTATTTTATTTATTTATTTATTCTATCTAGAATTGAGGGGTTTGCTGAAATTAATAATCTTTTTTTAAGTGAATAAACAGACTTAAGAAAAGGATATGGCTCTGTGGACAACATCACTCCCCTGAAATTGATGTTTGTAATTCTCTTTAAACCAGAAAGACCATAATGGATGTCTTGTTTGACTGGTCGGATGCCTGTTAGTCGGAGGTCTGTTAGATGAAAACAATTAAAAGTTTTGCCGGGTTGGACAGGGAGAGCCTGAAAACAAATTTTGTCGAATACCAAAATACACAGCTAAAAATATTGGCTTTGTAAACAAGGTTGCCACTCAAACGACATTAATAATACTTCTCAGGGTCTTTGAAAAGTACTACCACGGCATAAAAATTACTACAACTACTACTGCCACTAACACGTCACCTCAGCATCAAGCCACCTGAGATCAAAACAGCTACGCTAGTTCTTCCTCCATCAAAATCTGTTCAAAGCCTTCCTCTTTACACTCTCACAAGAAGTTCCAATTGTCCTTAAATATTTTTTTATGACATCTTTCCACTCCAGTCGTGGACGACCTGCCTTCTGTTTAGCCCTAGCTGGTTGGTCAAGAATGAAAATCTTCAGAAACATGTCATCCTTCATCCACAGACCTTTCCCGAGCCATCTCAACTATTCTCTCTACCTCCCCTAGGTTCTAACTGCCAAAGAATTTGTACGTATTTTTTAAGCACAAAAGTTTCCCTTTAGCTTAAATATAAGTCAAAGGTACTTTTTTACTTTTCTATGGCTAGTTCTTTTCATCTGACTTCTAGAATGTCAGAAAAAGGCATCTTATGTGGAATGCAACAACAACAAAAAATTGCGTCATCTCTGAATGTTCATTATCAATGACCCATGATCGCCTAGTACTGTAATAACATGTTCAAACCATCCATTTTCTAGAAGAATGGGATGGAAAACTGAAACTAGTCAAAAAGTGCATTTTATTTTAAATATATGTGAACAAGTTTATCTGTTCAAGTTTAAGTTCAATCATTTTATTCTTAACAGATACATGCATAATTCACATAGGTCCATGGGGAGATAAGCTCGAAAAACTAGGCATAGACAAACATAAAATAACAAATTTTACTACAATACAAAGGTAAACATGCCAGCAAAGATACAATAACACAAAATTAATGTTAAAGTAGCAGCTAGCCCAGAATCCATAAAAAAAATCAATATTATTAAATATAAAGTAATACGAGAAGATAGCCGAGAAGCCCACACCCACCCAGAACAACAAATCAAACAAATAACTTTATCGTATTAAAAAGACGTTTAAATAAAAGTAATCCTGAACTAAATGAAATTTAAGAATCATTTTTATTAAATGGATAGAAGAATAGTTATCACTAAGATCCTTGTGAGCATCGCAGCACCGGGCTATTGACACAAACGGAGCGAATTTAGATCTCTCAGTGCTGTACTTGCTAATGTAGATACTGTTATTTTGTGGCGTGTTATAATGATGTAAATCTTGTGATTGGGTGAACAAACTTTGATTGAGGTAATATGGCGGTAATTTCTTAATGTCATAATTGAATTTGAAAATAATTGCTACAAAAGTGAATTGTGGAGAAATTGGAAGTATATCTGCATAAGTATATAAAGAAGCTATAGAATGCTTACTTGGAAGTGCAATAAGCGATGTTAGGACTTTATTTTGTAAAATCTGTATTGGCTCAATATGGCTTTTAAATGTAGATAAATATAGTAGAGAACAATGATTAATATTAGACTGAATCAGAGCAAAATAAATGCTTCGTAAATCAGAGTAGGGCAAATAATGCTTCAACCTTCGCATTAAACCAACATACCTTGAAATATTTAAGCGTATTTTTTTGAATGTGTTTTAAAAGATAAGCTTTCGTCAATCACAAGTCAAAGGTACTTTATCATTTTCACCCGAGATATTGATAATAGATACTTTGAAGAAGTAACTCGGTAATACGAGGGCATATATTTCACTTTCTTGCGAAAATCACGAAATTAGCTTTTGATAAATTTATAGCAATAAAATTTGAAGAACACCAATCAAGACCATTAGAAAATGCAGCATCAAGTTGTGCCTCCAACTTGAAAGACTTGACTGGAGAAGAAGGCCGTCGGTATGCTATGCAAAAAACTGTATCTTTTTTTCCGGTGTGCGTATAACTGAACTCCCGTATAACCGAACCACCGTGCAACTGAACCCCCGTATAACCGAACCCCGTGCAACTGAACCCTAGTGGTACTGAACCCTCATGCACCTGAACCTCCTGTAATTGAACCCTCGTGTAACTGAACCCCAGTGTAACTGAACCCCCCAGTAACTGAACCCTCGTGCTACTGAACCCTCGTGCAACTCAACCACCGTACTTAAATTGGTTAAAACACAATAGGGCTATTAACCATAGTTATTTAACTATGGTATAGTTATTTAACCTTTAAACTGTTTTAAATGAAATGGCCGTCCCAAAATTTAGATTGGATGTATTTGGGGGAAAAATAGGGTGGGGTGGAAGCCCTCCGATCACTTTTAACTCTGAAAAAGTGCACTGAAAATTTTGATTTCCAATCGAATGAGCCCCCCCCCCCCAAAGTTCATACAAATTTTTTTCTACAAGAACCTTGTGTGTTAGCAATGAGCAACTAGCTTAACTTACAGCCCTTGCCCCAGATGCTGCTGGTGGGGTTGTTAACCCCAAAGGCATGGTTATTGGATCTTCAGACTATTTTGAACAAAATGTTTCTTTTTATTTTGATCGGATGTATTTGGGGGAGGGGATGTCGGTTAAGAGGGAACGGCTGATTTTCCTGTGATTACCTTTGATGCTTCAAAATTGAACTTGAACTTTCAATTTCCAATCGGAAGAGCCTACTTCAAAGTTTTTACGATCATTCCTTCTGTAAAAATCTTAAATTTTAACAATTGGTAACTTGCAATAATATGCACATTACTGATACAGGTGTATCAGCAATCTTTTTTGGAACAGCTTAGCGTATCAAGATGAAACTTCTGGGGCATCTACCTGCTACTACTGCTATTAATACTGCTACTACTACTACTAATCAACACTATTATTACTTCTACTGCTCCTACTACGACCTCTGCTACTATTAAACTAGCACTATTAAGGCTAAGCATATCAAGTAGAAAATTTGACAGAATGAAGTATTTGAGATGGAACTTGAACTAAATCAAAAGACACTATTTGCATGCAGATTTTCAAAATGATATATCTCAAAAAGGGATTTGTGTATTAAGTTGGAACTTTCAGAGAGTGCTTAAAGGGAAAGTCAATTCACCAAAAGTGAATTGTGGGTTTAACATACTAATTTTATTACAAAACCCAAATCTGTTGTTTCTCAGATTGTCAATGTTTACAGAGTGAGAGCATTGTTTTTAGATTACAAGTTTATTGGGTAAAACAAATAGTTTCCACATAAATAACACAAGATTTATAAGGATTTATTGGAGCTTTAGTGATTTTACATCTTTAGCCTAATGGAATTATTCTAAATCAATACAGTTTAGAACAAATTGGCAACTTCTCATAGTTGGTAACAGCAGAATTTTCACCCTCACTCCCGCTTATTGAGGCGCTACATTTGTTTCTGAAAATTTTTCTATATTGGATTTTCCTAGACTGGCATCCAAATTAACTACATCGCATTAACTTGAAATAAGAGAAGAGGAGGCTCTTAAATCCAGGCAAATTTTAAGGGATCTGAATGACCAGCAACTGGACTTCATAAAAACAAACAAAAAAGTTCACCTCAATTTTTTTCCACATAGACTTCCTCTTGAAACAAGATTCACAAGCAATGCATAAATTTAAAAGCCGATTTTAGACACAAATCTTTGATTCTTTTATGTCTTCGTGGCAAAAAAACACTCTAGAGGATCTTTTCAAGCTGCTTAGAATGCCAATTTTGGCCAATTTTCTAGGACGGACAAGGATAACTTAGGGTATGCCTAGCAAAGAAACTTACAGTAGTAAGTTTCAATCAGATCCACTCTTAGACCATTCACCAAAAAAATAACAACAGACATACTGATCCCATTGTTTTGGGAGGAAGGGACGTGCTCATGTAATACCTTTTTCAGTGCAGAAAAGCCCTCATACAAAACGAATACGTCGGCATAAGTTCAGAACCCATAAATCTGTAATGGAATCAATTTTCAAGACCCCGAAATTGTTCAAGCAAAATAAAATCGCCCATAACATAAACCCAAAAAAAATCAAGTAACGCTTAATTGTCAAATTTAAAAAGTAGCAAAACATTGTATCACAATTGTAACCCTATGAAAAAAATCGTTCCCACAAAAAAGGTAACAGTAATAAATATTCAACGTGTACATGACAGGCAACCAACCATGTAATTTAAATCTTGAGTTTGATTTTTCAAGCGATCAAGAGATGGTAGGAATTAGTATACAAAAAAAATGGTCACTTGAGATAAGAAATAAAACTATGCAGTCCGCCGTAATTACAAGGTAAAAACTTTATAAAATAGTTTCTTGAGAAACAAAAGTAGAACTTTGTGTTCCGCTATAATTACAAGGTAAACTTTTAAAAAATAGTCTCTCGAGATACAAAAGTAAAACTATGTTCCGCTGTAATTATAAGGTAAAGCTTTAAAAAATAGTTTCTTGAGATACAATGTAAAACTGTGTAGTTCGCTCTAATTATAAGGTAAAAACTTTATTCTGCGAAGAAGAATTTCAAAGTGAAGTTTTAAAGAGTCAAAAATCGTATCAAAAGTTAGTTAAAATCGACTAGCTGGTACGTCACTGTCCAATAGTAATAGAGGACATAGAATCAGAACCAATAGAATCTGTAAAATATACTTGTTAGTAACGCCCGAACGTAACCTCTGGCGAAATTGGAAAGAGTAGATAGCTAGAACTTAGCAATTTTTGCGCTAGTCTTACAGGAGTCTTATGCCAGTCTTATTACAGACTTATTTTCAGTCTATTATGTGAATTTTACGTGAATCTAAAAAAAACAGTCGTATTGAACATTATTAGTTTTGCCCAAGTGAACCATTTTGCCTAAGTGTCTTTGACTGTAAAGTGTCTTGATATACCTGCCAAGCTCTGTACCGATCATGTGAGTAAAAGATAAATACATTAATTACTTATTTTATTCTCTTTATGTTAGTATTTCTCAAGATAGTTAGTCCTTGTGGCTCCACTCGCTCTCAAGGGAACTTGGATCCACTCAATCTGATTTCGACTCAGTATGGCCAATAATATATGCTCCACATTTGAACCGCTAGTTTAACACACGAAGTTCCCCCTCCACTCTGGTATGTTACTCGCGAACCGCCAACTAAGAGATTAATTGAAAATACTCACAGAAACAATTAATTGAAGAAAGCAAACAAAGAAAACAAGAACAAAAACTTTTTTAATTATTGAAACCCCCCCCCCCTTTTAGAAGTGGCGCGGCGCCTGTTTAAAGGAGCAAAACACAAGGACAAAATTTTCTACAAAAAAGATTATTGAGAAATATTACGCATAAAAATAAAGTGTGCAATATTTAAAGTGCAATATTTTATAGGCCTAAGTCCTCTTAAAATAGTAAAAAAAAAAAATATAATTTAAAAGTGTAAAATTTGAATTATATCAAAACAATAAAACCAGTGCCGAATTTTAATTTATTTTGAAAAAAAAAAACCAAAATGTCGTTAGATCCAATCGAACAATTGTTAAAGCAAAAAATCATTGTCAAAACAGTAGAAATTTCAAAATCACTTCCCTCATATAACGGTGATTCAGATGTAGATGAATTTATTATCCAATTAAAACAATTCGTAGAAGTAACTCAAAGGGACTAATAATCATTAGTAGGCATGTTGTTAATGAGATTTAAGGGACAAGTACTAACATTCTTAAATAAAATAGAAAATACAATAGGGGAAGACAACAACCTTCTAATAAACTCAATAGAAAAATTGCTAAAAGCATTACAAGAAGGATTTGTTGAAACTAGTTCAACACACAATTTAAAGCACGGAACCGTATGTTTCGACGAAACCCAAAATGTTAGAGAATATCTGCACAAAGTAATGGTATCTATTGAAGCTAAATACGGGAAAGAATCTGGTCCTTTATGTGATAAAATTGTACTAAATGCTTTCATGCAAGGATTGAGCCCCAAACTGTACCGAATGTTAATATCAAAGAATATTCAAACATTAGAGCTAGCAGTCCAGGAAGTAGAGAGAAATTTCTGTTCATTTTGGGTTTCATTTATTCATCGATGCTGATTTGTGGTAGTTTCACGCTTGGTAGATTATTTTTGTTTATTTTTGCTCATTTTTTTTTTAATGGAGTTCTTTACTTTTCTTTGAAAAACTTATTTTGTGAAAGTTTTTTTTAGTTAATTTCTAGAAGAAGTAATTAGATACTAATTCAGAGCTGACTAATGAAAATACTAATTTGAAGAAATCACATTTAAATAGTGTCTCATCTGTATGCACTCTTTGAGCGTGTTCAAATAGCCCACCCACGGCAAGCATTTCTTGCATAATTGATCTTTTAAACAGTTTCTCACCTGTATAAAATCTTTGGAGCTCTTTCAAAAACCGTAATGTAAACAAGCATTTCTTACATACATCACATCGGTAACACTCAAGAAAATTTGTATTACTAAAGAAAGTAAAATTGCTGAGGAGACTAAACATATAAAAAAACATTGAAAAAAGCTAATTCAATGTACTAATTGATTATGTGAATAATAACCACAAACCACTGAGGATACAACAAACTTTCTAAACTCCTGTATGCACTCTTTAATGCCAGTAAAATTGCTAAAATCACAAAAGTTTCTCTACACACATAATATATAAAAGGTTTCTCATCTGTAAGCAGTCTTTGAAATGCATTCAAACTGCAAACTTTCAAAAAACACTTCTCACATACATAACACGTAAACGTCTACTCACTCATATACCCTGTTTGGTGCTTGATCAAAATTCCTGCTCATAATTATACGGTTTCTCACCCGTGTGCACTTTTTGATGGGTGTTCAAAAGTGATGCTCGAGAAAATGTTTTATCACAAACATCGCACTTAAGCGGTTTCTCACCTGTGTGCACTCTTTGGTGCCGGTTCAAACTATCAGCGCAAGAAAAGGTCTTGTCACATACATCACACTTAAACAGTTATTAACCTGTATGAATCCTTTGATGTGTGTTCAAGGTTGCAGCAAGAGAAAACGTCTTGTCACATACGTCACACTTAAACGGCTTCTCACCCGTGTGCATTCTTTGATGGGTGTTCAAATTTGGTGCATGAGAAAAGATTTTGTCACAAACATCACACTTAAACGGTTTCTCACCCGTGTGCACTCTTTGATGGGTGTTCAAATGTGATGCTCGAGAAAAGTTTTTATCACAAATATCACACTTAAACGGTTTCTCACCCGTGTGCACTCTTTGATGGGTGTTCAAACCTGATGCATGAGAAAAGTTTTTATCACAAGTATCACACTTAAACGGCTTCTCACCTGTATGCACTCTTTTATGGGTTTTCAAATGAGCTGCTCGAGAAAAGGTTTTATCACAAACATCACACTTAAACGGCTTCTCACCCGTATGCACTCTTTTATGGGTGTTCAAACTTGCTGCGTGAGAAAAGGTTTTGTCACAAACATCACACTTAAACGGTTTCTCACCCGTATGAACTCTTTTATGGGTGTTCAAACATGATGCTCGAGAAAAGGTTTTATCACAAACATCACACTTAAACGGCTTTTCACCTGTATGCATTCTTTTATGAGTGGTCAAACTTGCTGCGTGAGAAAATGTTTGGTCACAAACATCACACTTAAACGGTTTTTCACCCGTATGCACTCTCTTATGGGTGTTCAAATTTGATGCTCTAGAAAAGGTCTTGTCACAAACCTCACATTTATATGTCTTTTTCTTTCTATGAATTGTTTGAAATCTTTTCAATGTTTCTTCCTTTTTGCTTTGGAGGCAACTTTTCAGATCTATTTTCTGATATTCTAAGCCTTTTCCTTCAGATTCTGATGCACACGAAATTAAGAAATTGCTTGTGGATGGATTCTTTGAAACAACTAGCGACGTACTTCCCTGTAAGTGAAGTCCAGACACTTGTGGTGAAAACTGACCTAAAAGTTTAAAAGTCTACAGAGTTAACCAAATAAAAAAAAAAATAAATAAATAAAACTCTTAAAACTGACAACAAATACATATCTTTCAAAATGTTTTGAAAGTCTACAGAGTAAAAAACAGAAAAAAACAGTTAATGTTTCGATATGTTTTAGCAACTTTATTTTCGATAAAGTTGTAAAAAACAGTAAATCTTTCTTCGGAAAAACTTCGAAAAAATAGTAAATCTTTCAATAGGTTCTGACAACTAACTTTATTTTCGATCCCTCTTCTCTTCTTCGTGGTAATACTTATATTAGCTTTTAAAATTAGTTATTCTAATGCAACAAAAGAGAGAAGATGAGAACTTAAAAGATCAAAAAGTATACCGAGGTGTAAATCTAACGTGAAAGAGAGGAAATATTACAACAAATATTAGGAATTATTGTAACTAAAAGAGGAAGAGCTATATGTTGAAGTTAAAACTTTTTGGGTAGCCACAAAGCTTTGGATTTAAAAAAAAATTACGAGTCATGTTTTCCTCAGTTCTTACAAATAAAAGTTAAAATAGGGATAAATAGGGTTAAACAGTTAAACTAAGGATCAGCATTCAGTTAGTTTTGTATCGTTTAAAAATATTTTCTTTGTAACGAAGAGTCAGGTTGGAGTACCTTGCGAGCAGATTTAATTTCTGTGCTATTCTTTTATTCTATAGAGACCTATAGAAGACCTTTTTTTCTATTTTTCTATGGCTGTTACCGATAACTGGTCAAAGGCGACTGGTAACTGGTGATTGAAAACAGAACTAGTAAGAGCTCCTCATCCTGAATTTACATACAGAAAACACGTTTGTTTGGTATAAAATTTTCAATAGGCTCTGTTTATTTGTTTCGATTTTTTTGTCATCGTTTTCCAATTTGTATTCAAAGGATTCATCCGTCTGAGGAAATCGTGACTTTTGTCTCTTTTTTTCAATCCAATGAGACTCGCTATGTTCTTCTAGCTAAATATTTATAACAGCTGGTTCTAAAATAGACAAGAAAACTTTTGACTTCATCTGCAAAAAATGAATTCAGTATTTTGTTTGAATCTAGTGTTTTCAGTAAATTAATATTCTAAATTAAAAATTCCTGGGAGGCAGTTTAGATAATAACAGCCCATTTTCTGCTTCTTTCAAATTCAATTTTAAATCAAAATAATAGACAGATTTACCTCTTAATTTGAAGAGAAATATACACCATAAATATGGATTATAAACTTTATATAGAGATGTAGTTTTAAGGCTTATTATCAAGTCTTTTGAAAAATAATAAAAAATGCAAAACTGGTTTCAAGTGAAAATTTAAAAACATTCATTTAAGACTACAAAAGTGGTTTGGCAAAAAACACCTGCACATTGGCAAACGATAAAACTAAAGTTCCATCGAAAGATTAGGTTGCTTTGTCTAATTTGTGTCCAATAAAATAATATCCAATACATTTCAAATAACAAAAACACAATGTTTCAGATATACCTTCATTGTTAGAACATTTGGGTTGCCATTCCTTGGCGTCGTATTCAAATTTACATGGTCCTGAAATGCTAGGTAAATTCAGCAAGGGAACATCGTCACGCTTTGGTGACAAAAGATGGTTTGGAAAATGAAAGAGCTTCTCAACGTCACATGGTAAAGCGTCTTCAAATTCTAAAACAAAATTTTAAATTAAACAGACATATATAAGTTTAACCGTAAAGCTTACAAAACAAATGTAACAACTTTTCTTTTTAGTTACATGTGAAAATGTAAATATATAGACATTATATTAATACATAAAATTAGATGTATAGACTATCAAGTTTTTTCGCAAATAGTTTTAAAATCTGTTTTTTTATTAAGCAAAGGAAAACCTGAAACATTCAACAAAATTCATTATTATAGAACAAACAAAAACCTGAAATTCATAAAACAAAATTCATAACGTAGAACTAACAGCTGGATAAGTATAAATTTAGGATAAAGTACTAAAAAAAAGAAAAAAGAATATTGAATAAAAGAATATAACCAAAAAATTAACATCTTACAGCTTAACAATCACAAAAAATTGACACAACTAAAGGCAAAAAAATACCCATCAATTGGGAGGTTTCTGCATTAGTTCCTAAACAATATTAAATAAAAAAAACAAGTTTTTTAAACTGAAAGTAAGGAGCGACATTAAAACTTAAAACGAACAGAAATTATTCCGTATATGAAAGGGGCTGTCCCCTCCTCAACGCCTTGCTCTTTATGCTAAAGTTTTACTTTCTCACAACTCTTTTTTTTTTAAACAATAAAAAACTTTTGCTTAACGAGCGCGGCGTTGAGAAGGGGACAGCCCCTTTCATATACGGAATAATTTCTGTTCGTTTTAAGTTTTAATGTCGCTCCTTACTTTCAGTTTGAAAAACTTGTTTTTTTCTATTTAATTTCTGATCGTTTTTTAGTTAATGCAGCTTTTATTTTGGCTCACCGTCATTGAATAAGTTAACAAAATTTGCATAAAAATTTTTACTTTTCTTTTTCTAAATGGATGTCTCTAAATTTGGTTATGACGTAATTTACAAATTAACTTACGTAACTAACTTCTATATTCGTATATTTTTCTTCTGGCAAAAAATTCAAAATTTCAGATTTTTGCAGATATGAGCTTGAAACCTATGTAAGAGAGTTTTTTGATACACTGAATTCTGAAAGTGTGATTTTCATTAAAATTGATTCACTTGCATGGGATGTGTCCCCCCTCCTTAAACGATCGGGTAAATTTTCTCAGTCTCATAGCCTTTGGTTAGCAATACTAAGCTTAGTAAAATATATATATTTAGAATCAGCATTATAAACACATTCTTTTGATACATTTATTGACATCAAATTCCGTTTTTAAAAGTTTCGATTACTATTGAGCCATATCGCTTGTTTTTTTTATTGTTTTTTTTATTTATTACGTATATGAGAGGGTTCTCCCCTTGGTCAATACCACGCTCTTCACGTTAAAAATAAAAAAAAAAATTGATTCACAAACCCCTGAATCACCAAGTACCAAGTACCAAGAAAAACTTTAGTGTAAAGAGCGAGGTATTGACGACAGGGCGAACCCCCTAATATATGTAATAATTTCTGTTAGTAAAGCTTTACATGTTCTTCTTTACTTTCAGTTGAAGAAACATTTTTTTTTTAATTTAATTTCTGATCGTTTTTTTAATAATGCTGGGAATTCCAGTACCCCCTTCATGAAAAATTCCCTTCCCCATGAAAAATTCCTCTATGGAAAGATCCTCCCACGTAAAACAACTCCCCCCCCCTACCAGAAAAAATCCCCCCGGGAAATATCTGTATACTTTGCAATAACCTATACTATATGTAAACAATGGGCAAAGTTCGAAACTTGCAGCCCTTCCACATGGGACTGTTGGGGGTTAAGTTATCCTTAGGAACATAGATTTTACATTTTTCGAGTAGACTGAACCAAATGACTATCTCAAAATTTCAATTTAGTGACTTTGTTAAAAAAAATGAAGGGGGTCTAGCTGCCCTCCAGTTTTTTGGTCACTTAAAAAGGGCACTAGAACTTTTAATTTCCTGTTAAATGAGCCCTCTCACAATATTCTATGACCCCTGGGTCTAAACGATCACCCCTGAAAAAAAACACGCATCGTGATCTTTCTTCCAGCAAAAAATGCAAATTTCCACCTTTTTGCAGATAGGAGCGTGAAACTTTTTTTATAGGATTCTCTGATAAGCTGAATGTGATGGTGTAATTTTCGTTAAAGTTAATTAAATATAACAAAGTCTACCGAATCGCATACATGTGCTTTAAGTTTCTTTTGTTCTGTTTTGTGACAGCATGAATCTGATACTGTGAATTCCATTTAAGTTAGTTAAAAAAGTTTGCAATTTAAACAAAATTTGATGGTTTTAAATAAATTGAGCTTTGAGATATTGAAACTTTAACGCAAAGAGCGAGGCGTTGAGGAAGGGACAGCCCCTTTCATATACGGAATAATTTCTGTTCGTTTTAAGTTTTAACGTCGTTCCTTACTTTCAGTTAAAAAACCTTGTTTTTTTTATTTCATTTGTGAACGTTTTTTAATTAATGCAGGTTTTGATTTTGGCTCACCGTGCATGAATAATTAAAACGAAATTTGCATATTAATTTTACTTTTATTTGGTTAAATGGCTTACTCGAAACTTGTTGAATTTTATTTACGAACGTTTTTATTAGTAATAAATATGCGTAACTTACGAATTAACTTACGTAACGAACTTCTATATTCATATATTTTTAATACGTATATTAGGGGGTTTGCCCCCTAGTCAATACCTTGCTCTTTAAGCTAAAGTTAAAATTTTGTTCCAATTCTTTAAAAATGACCCCTTAATCACAAAGGCCGTTAATTAGAATAGATAGCTCTTTTGAAAGCACTAAAAAAACTATAGCGTAAAGAGCGAGGTATTGACTTGGGGGAGAACCCCCTCATATGCGTAACAATTTCTGTTCATTTTAAGTTCTAATGTTGCTTCTTACTTTCAGTTGAAAAAACTTGTTTTTTAAATTTAATTTCTGATCGTATTTTAAATAACGCTTGGAAATCCGGCGCCCCCTTCATAGAAACGTCCCTTACCCCAAAGAAACATCCTCCACGGAAAGATTCTCCCGAGTAACCTCCTCTTTCAGCCCCCTCCCCTACCAGAAAAAAATTCTTCCTGAAAATGTCTGTATACTTCCCAATAACCTATACAATATGTAAGCAATGGGCAAAGTTCATAACTTGCAACCCTTCCCCTGGGAACTGTGGGGAATTAAGTCATCGTAAAAGACATATTTATTAGATTTTCGACTATGCTGAACAAAATGGCTATCTCAAAATTTTAATCGGGTGACTTTGGGAAAAAAATTAGCGTGGGAGGGGGCCTAGTTACCCTCAATTTTTTTGGTCACTTAAAAAGGGCACTAGAACTTTTAATTTCCATTCCAATGAGCCCTCCCACGATATTCTAGGACCAATGGGTCGATACGATCACCCCTGGGAAAAAAACAACAACAAATAAACACGCACCCGTGATCTTTTTTCTGGCAAAAAATGCAAAATTCCACATTTTTGTAGATAGGAGCTTGAAACCTCTACAGTAGGGTTCTCTGATACACTGAATATGATGGTGTGATTTTTATTAAGTTTCTATAACTTTTAGGGGGTCTTTCCCCCTTTTCTCGAAAATCAGCCAAATTTTTTCAGGCGCGTAACTTTTGATGGGTAAGACTAAACTTGATGAAACTTATATATTTGAAATCAGAATTGACATCTGATTCATGTATCTATTGGTATCAAAATTCTGTTTTTTAGAGTTTCGGTTACCATTGAGCTGGGTCGCTCCTTACTTACAGTTCGTTACCACGAACTGTTTGAAAATACAAAATATAGTCTCCCAAAGTTTAGCAGCTGAATTCAACTAACTTTATTCCTCTCTTACATGTCTTATAACTTGATATTCCCATCTGAAGCCCCCGGACTACCCCTACTTGGTGGTAATATATCGTTAATCATACCTGCACATGGAAAATATTGACAGAAAAATTTCTCTACGGGATGATTGCTTGACTCACCAAACTTAAAAATAAAATCTAAAAATCTGAATTTAAATATATTTTGTGGCACAAAGAAGCCACTTTTATCACCCCTAAGCTCTTAATCGTTAGATCCAAAAACATATGCAGTTTCATTTTTTTTCTTAGGACCACTTAATGGACAGAAAGAAAAGAAAAAGGGACGATTATTTTCTAGAGAAAAGTAGCTTTTTTTACAATTCAATTCAGATCGGTTTTAATAATACATTGCATATAAACTAAACACACACACACACAAATACTTTAAAAAAATAAATCTGAGCTGTTATCCATATTTATTTGGCCCTCTAGGACAATCCTGCTGAGGAAACCTTAAATAACACTGTTAATAACATCACATAGTGACAGTTCTCTATTTGCCAGCCAGCTTGAACTCAAATTACCTCCAAACAATTAAAAAAAACACTAAAGCAAACTTTTTTTTCTGTAACAGAAAATTTAACTTTATAGAATTACCATTTTTAATGAAAGGATCCTCAGAAACTGCTATGAGATCAGCCATTTTTGGAATTTGTGGAAAGTCCATGAAAGATCTTGAATTTAATGCAAATTATGAGAAGTATTATACTATCATCATCACTTGGATACGACACAGATTTATATCAGGAAAGTCCTAAAATACAAAAGATATAATGATTGATGACTAATAATGACTTTTAACCACTACAAAGCATATTTTATCTCAATAAAGTTGAAAGCACAGACTCAACTCCTTCAGCAGTCAAAGGCGTTAGTAATCTGATTATCAATTTTAAGAAGAGGGGGCAGAAATTAAAAACCGTCTTTCTGATGTAACTATTTTTAAAGTGCAGTTGTTAATTTTAATTTGCAATAACCTTCCACGGTAAAAAAGGAAAATACAACTTTTAGCTTGTTCTGTTAGCTGTATTCTTTTAATTAACTCTCCAAGCCAAAATGTATTAGGTTGGAAAATTTGGTTTAACTCCTAGAATGAAAGCTTTATTCATGGTTTTGTTGCTTGAAACACAACGAAGTGTAGGCCTATTATGTATATGCCATTATATTTTATCCAGGAGGTTATATATAGCTGTTCTTACTGTTAGGGCTTCAAGAATGTGACAATAGATCTAATGCTAGATCCAAAAAGATATTATGTTCCATAATATATTAGATCCAAAATCCTTATATTTATCAACTTAAAAATTTATTAAAAATTGAGTAATATCTTGTAAAGGAATTTAAAATTCAGATCTAAAGTGGAAATCAAGCAATTTAAAAAGTATTTTCAGAAAAATAAGTCTAGTTTTTTAATATTCACTAAAATGTAAATACATTTGTCTTAAATAATTCTGAAAAATCAATCAATTGTTAAGTTAGCTTGGCGGACAATCTTTCTAGGACACACTTATGACAAGGTCTAAATTTGCCTTCAATTACTTTTTTATCAAAATATTGGTTATTTTATCAAAATATTGGTTCTTGTTTAAAAACGCACTTTGAAAAAAAAAAAAAAAAAAAAACAACTAGTGTCTTTCTGTGCAATAAAGTTTTTGAGTTTGAAAAAATTTGTTAAGAGCCTTAGTTTTGGAAAAAAAATTACGTGAGTGACATCATATTTATGAGCACATTTCAACAACATACGTCATATTTGTTTCAGTAGCGGTTGTATTATTTTTAGTGTTTTAATGCAGGCGAAATTAAACATGAAACATAGATAAGTATGAAATACAAAGTACTATGAGTCTTTTTACAAAAGGTATTTATGCATTTTTCATAGTACCTAGAAGACAAATGAATAACCTAGCCCATGGAGAACAAAGCAATATACAGTTAAAATACTTGCAAAACAACAATTACAAATCAAAATTGAAAAAAAAAAATTAAAATACAAGGTTAGAATATAAATAACAGCAAGTATTATAAGCATCAGCAAGATTCAGGGCTTGTCAAAACAATTTTTGAAAATTGGTATCCTGGGATGTCTTGACCTGCAAAAACAATCTAAATAGATCAAGAGTTTGAGAAAATTTGTTTGGAGCTTCAATTTTGAAAACAAAAAATCATATGACTGAGATCATATTTTTGAGCATATTTCTACATATGATCATGCAAACTTCTAGATATGCTCATGAAGTCATATTTACATATTTTTTCACATGTTAATTTAAGAGAATAAACTAGACCCCCCTTCAGGAGTGATAATATTGTTTTTAAATATAGGATGCATGCGGCATTACAAAAGGAACATAGCTAAGTATAAAACACCAAGTGTAATGAGTCAATTTACAAAAGGTGTTTTATACAGTTTTCATAATGCCTAAAGGACATAGCAATAACCTAGACCATCAAATGTAATAAGACCAATCTGAGCAGTTGAGGTAAAGGGTATAAAAAAAAAATGCCTAAGGTATTGATAAACAAAAATAATATACAGTTAGAATACTTGCGTCAACAGCAATTATAACACATCAAAAACAATAGTGAAGAGCACAGATATATGCATGTACGAGACATGTGACAATAAGAAGTAAAGAAAATTGAAAATGAAAGTGAAGAACAAAGAAATATGTAGTTAAAAGATATACAAGAGCAAGAACAAAAAATGTGTGGTTAGAATATAAGTGGCAGCAAGAATTACAAGTAATAGCAAGAAAGCAAGTATCAAAAGGTATAAAATCGAAGTGAAGAACAAATAATTTTGCTGTTACAAGGCAACGGACAGCAAAAATCAGAACAAGTAAAGTATAAAACTGAAGAAGAAAGAAATATTACATAAGAATACAATCAAAATCTTCAACGCTAACAAAACGTGGCACAAAACTCGTTACAAACCAACAAAGATGCCATAAATTACACAACTGTTAATCAAAAGTCATTAGAATCATTCAATGTTCTATGTGTTCCTTGTAGAGCCCTCAATTTTCCTGAAGAAAGATTAGCAAACAACCATGAAAAATTTGGAGGTTACTACTTACAACAAAAAAACAGTATAAACACGTATGCCACATACAAAGCACCAGGACCAAGCCTTAACATTGACTGCATAGTTTTTTCTTAAAACTGCCATATTAACATTTCTAGCAAAAAAAAGATCTAAAAAGGTTACAACTTTAAGGATGAATTAGTATTTTTCCCAGGGTGGTTGTATTAAAATCATGGAGATATCAAAACTTTAAGAAGAGGCTCAAATTGTCAGCCATTAGAAGACAAGAAATAAAGAGGATTATTATATACAAGTCTTCTGTGTAGCTGTACAAAGGCTTGGCCTAAAAACGGGCTACACAGTTTTTTTTCTTCTTAAAACTAGTATATTGAAATTTCTGGCCACAAACAATCCAAGTGTTCTCTGTTTTTTTGAGCCCTCCATTTTCCTAAAGAAAGAGTAGCAAACAACCATAAATAATTTGCATGTTGCTACTTACAACAAAAAATCAGTATAAAGACGTATGCCGCATACCAAGCACCAGGATCCAGCCTTAACATTGACTGCATAGTTTTTTCTTAAAACTGCCATATTGACATTTCTAGCAAAAAAAAAAAAAAAAAAAAAAAAGATCTAAAAAGGTTACAACTTTAAGGATGTGTTTGTATTTTTCCCGGGTGACATCAATCCCATGGTGACATCAAGACTTTAAGAAGAGGCTCAAATTGTCAGCCGTTAGAAGACAAGAAATGAAGAAAATTTTTACATACAAGTCCTCTGTGTAGCTGTACCAGGGCTTGGCCTAAAAACTGGCTACGCAGTTTTTTTCTTCTTCTTAAAACTAGTATATTGAAATTTCTGGCCACAAACAATCCAAATTGGTCATAACTTCAAGAAAGAAATTGTATTTTACCCAGGGTGGTTTTATGAAACCTGTGGTGCCGCCATAACATATATATATATATATATATATATATATATATATATATATATATATATATATATATATATATATATATATATATATATATATATATATATATATATATATATATATATATATATATATATATATATATATATATATATATATATATATATATATATATATATATATATATATATATATATATATATATATATATATATATATATATATATATATATATATATATATATATATATATATATATATATATATATATATACTATATATATATATATATATATATATATATATATATATATATATATATATATATATATATATATATATATATATATATATATATATATTTATATATATGTATATATGTATATATATATATATATATATATATATATATATATATATATATATATGTATATATATATATATATATATATATATATATATATATATATATATATATATATATATATATATATATATATATATATAATTCAGGGTTCCTTTTTACCACAAGAGGGGGGGGGAAGGGGTGAAAAAGTGAGGTACTTTTAGAAAAGATTGAATCAAGCGTTTATAAATTTTAAAAGTAGTTTCCATAGTTTTAAAATGTACCCTTCTGAGGGAAAAACCACTAAAACAGATCCATCAACACTTTTATGAATTTACTTGGGGCCAGCATCCCCCCCCCACAAAAATTATATAGCAGATATTTCTCCCAGAATATTCTGTCCCTATGGAAATTACTAATCTCACAGAAAACTCCCCCAAACATAAAATTGAGCAGCAACAGAGAAAGTAAGAAAATAGGTACCTCCAAATGTCAATCAGATGCCATGAGGGGTAACAAAAGGACCAGTTTTAGGACAGGGGCTGGTTGGTCTCCAATCCCTTTTAACTAAAAAAAGGACTAGAATTCTCAATTTGCAATCTACTGAGCATCCTACAAAGCTTCCACAAGGGGGAAATTAGAGTTCAAACCCCTGTGCCTAAGTTGGGCGCAAAACCCCTATGCCTTAACGAGGCCAGAACAAAATTTACACTTTACTGAAAAAAATACAAATGACTGTGCATTGTCAGTTTAATATACATATACTGATGTTTAGTAATCAAAATGTTAATATTATTTGATTTATTAAAGTTATAAAAGTAAAAACATTTATAATTTTTTTCAGTAAAGTGCAAATTTTGTTCTGGCCTTGGGAAGGCATAGGGGTTTTGCGCCCAACTTATGTTAATTTCTGCTCCTTTTGAGTTTGACTCTGTTATTTATTGTAATTCCTGTTCGTTTTGGGTTTCTTTTATTTATCGATGCTGATTTGTGGTAGTTTCACGCTTGGTACATTACTTGATTTTATTTTTGCTCATTTTTTGTTAATGGAGTTATTTACTTTTTTTTGAAAAACTTATTTTGTGGAAAAAGTTTTTTTTAAATTAATTTCTGTTCGTTTTATATTGACATAGTCTTTTCAGGGAAAAAGAAAATATGACTTAAAATCGTTTCGTTTTTTAAGACTTTATGGTTTGGCCTGCTATTTGTATGCTGGAGAAAAATTTTCAGCAATTTTTAACAACATACACCCTTTTAAAAATCTGGACACAAATAGTATGGTACTGTTTAATTTAGTTTCATACCTCCTCTAGTTGACCTGAAATGGAAAACTTGATACCATTTGCAAAAAAATCTGTTTACTTTTTTTGATAGCTTGGATACACTTATTCTATTTTGATTTGGTAAAATTTCAAGAGCAGAAGTAGCACCGAAAGTTTGAATATAATACCCTCAGTCGTTCTTGGGATACTGCAGATATGTCTTATTGGGAATTAGCATTATCAGACTGCATTTTGATTTAATCTTAAGGCAACTTTTGGTCTTTATACATAATAGGCAAATGGCAGGGTGGGAGCGGAAGGGGGATTAGCTGCCTTCCATCCACTTTCGACTATTAAAAAGGG
Source organism: Artemia sp. Qi Xiang Cuo (assembly GCF_049724085.1). NCBI lineage: Eukaryota > Metazoa > Arthropoda > Branchiopoda > Anostraca > Artemiidae > Artemia > Artemia sp. Qi Xiang Cuo. The sequence continues at coordinate 70,051,900 of NC_142803.1, forward strand.
CATCAACCCTTTCTATTATTAATTGAATGAACCATTTTCGAAGTTCCCACGACAACACCTTCGATACGAAGTGCCCTGGTCTGAACAACAACAACAACAACAAATATCACTAATCACTTTTGACTATTAAAAAGGGGACTAACCCTTTGAATTTCAAATCGAATGAGCCCTTGTTCAAGTTTCTACAACAAAGATTTCAATAAAAACCGTATGTGCCCCCAGGGCATAACTTATAACCCTTGCCCTGAGGGTTGTGGGGGAGTGTCCTCCTCAAAAACATATTTTCTATCTGGAAATCAACTACACTGAACAAAATGGCCATCTCAAAATTTTCATTGGATGTATTTGGGGAAATGATGGGCGTGGGGGGGGGGGGGGGGGGCGGCCGATTTGTACATCAATAATTTTTGATAATTAAAAAGGGCACTAGCCCTTTGAATCTCCAATCAAATAAACTTTTTTTGAAGTTTCTACGACAACGTCTTCTATAAAAACCTTATATGCCACCAGGGCATAACTTAAAACCCTTGCCCTGAGTGCTGTGGAGGAGTATACTCCTCAAAAACATATTTTCTATCCGGAAATCAGCTACGCTGAACAAAATTTTTATCTCAAAATTTTGATTAGATGTTTTGGGGGGAATGATGGGTGTGGAGGGGGGGGAGGCTAGTTGCCCTCGAATCACTTTCGACTATTAAAAAGGGCACTAGCCCTTTGAATTTCCAATCGAATGAGCTTTATTTTTTGAAGCTTCTACGACATCGCCTTCTATAAAAAAAACCTTATATGCCTCCAGGGCATAACTAAAAACCCTTGCCCTGAGGGTTGTGGAGGAGTGTACTCCTCAAAAACATATTTTCTATCCGGAAATCAGATACGCTGAACAAAATTTTTATCTCAAAATTTTGATTGGATGTTTTGGGGGGAATGATGGGCGTGGAGGGGGGGGGGCTAGTTTCCCTCCAAACACTTTCGACTATTAAAAAGGGCACTAGCCCATTGAATTTCCAATCGAATGAGCTTTTTTTTGAAATTTCTATGACAACGCCTTCTATAAAAACCTTATATGCCCCCAGGGCATAACTAAAAACCCTTGCCCTGAGGGCTGTGGAGGAGTGTACTCCTCAAAAACATATTTTCTATCCGGAAATCAGCTACGCTGAACAAAATTTTTATCTCAAAATTTTGATTGGATGTTTTGGGGGGAATGATGGGCGTGGAGGGGGGGGGGCTAGTTGCCCTCCAATCACTTTCGACAATTAAAAAGGGCACTAGCCCTTTAAATTTCCAATCGAATGAGCTTTTTTTTCAAGTTTCTACGACAACGTCTTCTATAAAAGCCTTATATGCTCCAAGGGCATAACTAAAAACCCTTGCCCTGAGGGTTGTGGAGGAGTGTACTCCTCAAAAACATATTTTCTATCCAAAAATCAGCTACGCTGAACAAAATTTTTATCTCAAAATTTTGATTGGATGTTTTGGGGGGAATGATGGGCGTGGAGGGGGGGGGCTAGTTGCCCTCCAATCACTTTCGACTATTAAAAAGGGCACTAGCCCTTTGAATTTACAATTGAATGAGCCTGTTTTGAAGTTTCTACAACAACGCCTTCTATAAAAACCTTATATGCCCCCAGGGAATAATTTAAAACGCTTGCCCTGAGGGTTGTGGGGGAGTGTCCTCCTCAAAAACATATTTTCTATTTGGAAATCAACTACGCTGAACAAAATGGCTACCTCAAAATTTTGATTGGATGTGTTTGGGGGAATGATGGGCGTGGGGGGGGGGCTAGTTACCCTCCAACCACTTTCGACTATTAAAAAAGGCACTAGCCACTCCAATTTCCAATCAAATTAGATTGGCACTTTGATACAAAGTGCCTGGGTTTGGAGTAAAAATAACAAGACATTGTTCTCACATTGTTCTTTTACTTAGGCAGCGCGATCGCGCAGCCTATGATTAATTTAATGGGAAATATACAAAGTTAACAGCAAAAACCAACAGGAAATCTTGAGAAGAATTTACAATTTGGGATAGCCTATACATTTGACCATTAGAGGGGAGGGAAGGGATAATAGATTACAGTGCTTTTAGGAGCAAAATAAGTATTTTAGAATGATTTTTTGTTAGTGTTCAGAATTTTATGCCACTTCCTTTTGAGAGCCAACTAAACCAAAACCTTCAACCCTTTCTTCAAATTGAAATAACAGCAAAGAAGCAGTAAAGCAGCAAATTGCATGCATAAATATGCAAAAAAAAATTGTGGCCTCTTTTAAGGTTGAAGTAGTGTTAACACATTGAAGAAACAGAAAAACCTTTTAGTTTACAACACTTATTGCATTTCTTTTAGCCAATGAATATATAATATGCTAAATCAAAACAGAAAAACATTAAAATTATTACTTTATAGTACCCAGGATGATTTTACTAATCAGATTATTAAGTTTTCTTCCATTATTATACATTTTTTAATATTACATTTTGGCAATTTATGCACTCAATAGCTTGCAGACATAAATTTAAAATGCCCTTCTAACTTTTTTGGCATTCACTAAATTTTTCACCAAAGGCAAAATTTTTGCAAAATTGGCAGAAATTATGAAATTATTTCAGTAGAAAAATTTGGCAGAAACATGGTACTGTAGCAATTCAGTAGAATCTATGAAGTTCCCCCCCTCCAATGAAAAGAGGCTTGGAGTGCCCCTGTGTATAAGAAATATAGTTTGAGCTATATGTTATTGTTTTAAGATTCTGTATGGATTAATAACTAATTTTAGTACTTTTCTGGTTTTTAATGTTCTTCTCAGATTGTTATAGTGATTTCTTCTTGTAAGCCTTGTTTGTGCATTACAATTCTTTATAATTTACTGGATGAAATTCTTTCTTTATAATTTCCAGCAGCTATTGGTTAACCATATTTGGTAAAAATTTATTATGGTACATATTTGATTTGACCAATACTGGTCATAAGGAGACATGTTGAGAAAACAATTCTTGCTTTACAATATGCAAAATTATCCTAGTCAACATATTATCCAAGGGAGCACCTTTATCTTCACTATTTTCCTTGTTTTTCCAGTTTTACAATCAGATTTTTCAATATTTTGTCTTTTCTTCAAGTTTTGAAAATTGTTTTAAAACAAACATTCAATAGCCATCTAGCTAATCAAACCTAACCTAAATTTATTAATATTAGCCTACTTATCTTTTTGGTAGATGACAGTGATGGTATTTAACTTCCCTATATAGAATAATTGAAAACAGAAAAATGCAATCAAATGTTCCTTATACAGAATTTTGTTAAAAGTAATTGTACAACAGTGAAAATAGTGACGATAAAGGTGCTCCCCTGGAAAATATGTTAACTAGGGTAAAAGACCTTGTTTTGGGAAAGACCACTTTTCATTGGCATTCCAGAAAAATACCAATGAGTTTTTGGACCACCCCTATTTTACTACAGCTTGATGCAATGTGAGGGTAGTAACAAGAACTCTGCCTTCTTGGTCAAATTTTCACAAATAACTTATCAGCATAAATTAAAAATGTGGTCTCTGTTTTGACAAGAAATTGAAAAGAAAAAATTATATTTAAAATTTGTGATTTAAAGAATGAACACCAAGCAATAAATAGTAAGATTTTAGAATTAGAAGAAAATCAGCTTTCTGTTAATATGTGAATAACACTGACACAGTAAAATGATATATACATCAAAATAGGACAATTGGTATTTCCAAAAAGAGGTCCTTGTAGGTAAGCCAATAAAATAATAATTTCTTGTGTTTGATCTCAATTAATTTTAATAAAAACCATATTAATATATAGTTTAGATTATTAGATTTTCTCTGATATATATATATATATATTGATATATTTTTCCAGTTTTACAATCAGATTTTTCAATATTTTGTCTTTTCTCCAAGTCTTGAACATTTGTTTTAAAACAAACACCCAATAACCATCTAGCTAATCAAACCTAACCTAAATTTATTAACATTAGCCTACTTATCTTTTTGGTAGATGACAGTGGTGTTTAACTTCCCTATATAGAATAATTGAAAACAGAAAAATGCAATCAAATGTTCCTTATACACAATTTTGTTAAAAGTAATTGTACAACGGTGAAAATAGTGATGATAAAGGTGCTCCCCCTGGAAAATATGTTAACTAGGGTAAAATACCTCTTTTTGGGAAAGACCAGTTTTCATTGGCATTCTAGAAAAATAGCAATGAGTTTTTGGACCACCCCTATTTTACTACAGCTTGATGCAATGTGAGGGTAGTAACAAGAACTCTGCCTTCTTGGTCAAATTTTCACAAATAATTTATCAGCATAAATTAAAAATGTGATCCCTGTTTTGACAAGTAATTGAAAAGAAAAAATTATATTTAATATTTGTGATTTATAGAATAAACATAAGCAATAAATAGTTAGATTTTAGAATTAGAAGAAAATCAGCTTTCTGTTAATATGTGAATAAAACTGACACAGTAAAAGGATATATACATCAAAATAGGATAATTGGTATTTCCAAAAAGAGGTCCTTGTAGGTAAGTCAATAAAGTAATAACTTCATTTGTTTGATCTCATTTCATTTTAATAAAAACCATATTAATATATAGTTTAGATTATTAGCTTTTCTGATATATACAATTCTTCTCAATTCCTTTTTGGTAACAAAATGAGAGGGTTATATTGTTACATAATTTTACTCAATCTTAAACTGGTTTTTTACCCTAGGATTATTATGCATATATTGAAATAAGAATTGTTTTCTTAACATGTCTCCTTATGACCAGGACTAGTCCTAAATTTATACCCCATATTTGCTTTGTTTCTTCAATTGTAATTGTTCTTGAATATGATTTAGTAAATTAATGTCACTTTAATTGAATAGCCTAGGGCTATGAAGCACCATTAGAGGGGGGGGGGGGTTGACCAGGGGTTAATTGTCCAAAACATAAAAATTTTCCTTATTTTGTTCTAGTGGTGAATTTTTTGCAGTTTATGTTATTGACCTACAAATAAAATGAACATGCCACTCAATACCTTTTTTTATGTGCTTTACAAACTTAATAATCATTTTTGTTACAAATGAATTTCATCCCTACCCCTATATACACCAATTCAGGGTATATATTTGCACATTAGGGGGGTGGTGTAAAGTTTAAACTTACTCCTCATTTGTATCAGAAATAAACTTTACTCCCCCCCCCAAAAAAAAGAGAGTTAAGTTTAAACTTTACCCCCCACCCCTGATGTGCAAATATATACCCCAAATTGGTATATATACTACTACTGGTATATATCTTTTCGGCCAACCGTCTAGGACTAAACGGAAAGCCGGTCGTCCCCGTCTGGGGTGGGAGGATGTCATAAAGAAAGATTTAAAGGAAATGGGAACTTTGTGGGCGGGTGTAAAAGGGAGGCTTTGAATAGATTGGGGTGGAGGAGGAGCATGCGTAGCTGTGTTGGCCTCAGGCGGCTTGGTGCTGCAATGAGTTTTTTTTAGTAGTTTTTAGTATATATAGGGGTGGGGGAAAAATTCATTTGCAACAAAAATAATTACTATATTTGGAAAGAGCATAAAAAAAGGCATTTAGCAGTATGTTTACTTTATTCATAAGTTGATAAGGTACTTGTGCCTTATTTGGTACACACAAAAGAAGTCAAGTTTGGTTAATGCTAATGAAATAAAATAAAATACAATGAATATATAATAGATTAGAAACAAATTTGGGCTATATATATGCACATTAGGGGTGGTGGGTAAAGCATAGCATATATTAAATATGTAACCTAACCTAGGTACCTTTTTTTCCCCTAGACCCCAAAAAATAATGGTCAATATATATCAAATCATATTATTGAGTTAGGACTAAAGTGAATACATCATTTGATGCCTTTTTTCATGCTGATTACAAATATAATAAGCATTTCCATTGGAAATGAATTTCAGCCCCCCTATATATGCCAATTCAGGGTTAGGTTAGGTATAGCCATATAGGGGGGGGGGTTGAAATTCATTTCTGATAGAAATGCTTATTATATTCGTAATCAGCATAAAAAAAGGCATCGAATGGTGTATTCACTTTATTTGAAACTCAATAATATGATTTGGTATATATTGAACAAAATAACAGTTTAAATATTGTAAACGCAAAGACAAACCACACTTTGCCATCCATTTACGTCTTGCAAACACCCATTTGACAGGTTTCCACTAGTAGTTCCTTGTACAGTATATAGCATTGTGTACCATAAAATCCATACGTACCCTCAACAATATGAACTGCGAAAAATTTAACTTTCTAACATGCCACCTTCTGAAGAGATGCTATTCTGGATCTTTACCTATTTTGAATAAATTAGGCAGGAAAGGAGCAAAAATGTAAAGTTAAGGGAAGATTATGTTTGGAGTTTTAAATAGGATGTTCAATAAAGATGAATCACTCTTTTATAGTTAGTGTTTCCTTCTAAGTAGGCCTAGTCCAATCTTTAAGTATTAAAGCTATTTTTTATGCCTAGCCTCAACACCAACCTAACTAGGCTATAAAATCCTAATTATATTGAATTAGGCTACTTGTAGAAAATAAAATTAATGTGTTCAAAAACTAATTAGACAAGTTTTTACCTTTTTTTTAGGCTTAACCTTTCAGATTAGGTAATTGATTTAAGTTTTAATGTAGACAGTTTATTAAGTTTGTATATTGTAGCCTCCGTAAACCATGCCATCTATTTTTAATTTTTTTTTATTTGTGTTTTCAAGTTATAGTGAGCAAACCTTTTAAAACTACTTTAAACAAATTTCTAATTTGGAATTTTGAAAGGTTTTTGCAAAGTAAGTTTCCTTTTCCATTACTTAATCCATAACTACATTAATGGTAAAATCATCAGTTGGGTTTCTAGTAACAGTTTTTTAAAAAAAGCTAGTTTTTTCAACTGAAAGTAAGGAGGAACATTAAAACTTAAAACGAACAGAAATTATTACATATATGAGAGGAGTTGTCCCCTCTTAAAAACCTCGCTGTTTACACCAAAGTTTGCCTTTTTGTTCCAAGTATTTATGAATGTCTCCTGAAATACAAGGGCCGTTTAATTAAAATAATAAGCTTTATAAAAGTTCAAAAAACAACTTTAGCGTAAAGAGCGAGGTATTGATAAAGGGACAATACCCTCATATACGTCATAATTTCTGTTTGATTTAAATTTTAATGTTCCTCCTTACTTTCAGTTGAAATTAATTTTTTAATAAAAAAAAAAAATCTCCCCCCCCCATGGAGAATTCCCTTCTCCCACGAAAAGTTCCTCCATGGAAAGATTCTGTCACATAAACCTTCCCCCCCCATGCTCCTGAAAAATCCCACTGAAAAATATCTGTAGACTTCCCAATATCCAACACTATATGTAAATAATGGGAAAAGTTCATGGATTGCAGCCCTTCCTCCGGAGGCTAAGGGGATTTATCAATCCTTTGTAGTTACTAGATCTTTCGACTATCCAAAACAAAATAGTTATCTCAAAATTTTGATAAGACTATATTGGGAAAAAGGGGTGTGGGAGGGGGGCTAACTTCCTTTGGACATTTTTGGTCACTTAAAAAGGGCACTAGAAGTTTAATTAAGATTAATTTATGTTTTATGGGTGTTTCCCCCTTTTTCAAGCAGTGTTGCTATTTTTCAACTATTCAATTCAAGTATTTAAGCTAAAGCTTTTTTTTAGGTCACCCACGTCTAACACGGAGTTCGACACGGACTGTGCAAATTATAATCGTGCTTTCAGGCACTAGATTTGAAATGTGTTTTGAGCGGGTTAAAAGTTCCCATATGCTTCGAAGATCTCCCGGGTCTTTCTTGCTTTAAAACCTTCTTACCCATCTAGTGACCCCAAGTCTTACCGACCTATGCCTGTTTTACCAGCTTTCAATAAAGTCCTTGAAAGGCTTATTCTATCTAGAATTGAGTGGTTTGCTAAAATTAATAATTTTTTTCCAAGTGAACAAACAGACTTCAGAAAAGGACATAGCTTTGTTGATAGCGTCACTCCCCTGAAATTGATGTTTGTAATTCTCTTAAAATCAGACAGGCCATAATGGATGTCCTGTTTGACTGGTCAGATGCCCATGGAAATATATTCCATGATAAATTGATTAATTTTTTAATTAACCTGGATTTTCCATACTCTTTCATTATGTTTCACGAAGTCTTTTTTAAGTTATAGAAGTTTTTATGTTGAAGTTAATGAGCGTAGGGGAGAGATAAACCCAATTACTAGAGGTCTTCCTCAAGAAGTGATTTTGTGTCTTATTCTGTTCAATTTGTATGTTTCAGATTCGAATTATCTCACTCATTGTTTGGCCTTTACGCAAATGATTTGATTATTTGCAAGTCCGGAAAAGATATTGAACTTCTTCAAAGACTTATTCAATAGGATATAGTATTAGTTCAAAGATTCTCTTCAGCTTTTGGTTTTCTAATTCCGATATACATAGATATCAGAAACAAAGAAATTATTAAATGACGGATCCTTTGACATATTTACATAAAGCAAAATTCTTAAAAGAACCGATAATTAATAAACAAAAAAATTATTAGTAATATACGCAATATATTATCAGAGAAAAATTGACACCAAAATTGAGAATAACCAGCGTCACTATTATTGGACTCATACGCAAAGAGGCACAATCATCAATCAGTTTAAAATCGCAACAATTACACAAAGCGCGTAAACAAACACTTAAAAAAACAACAAAAAACACAACAAATACATCTTAACTACTGGGCCAGTACTGACGACCAAGGATGGTTCAACTTCGTTAATCGGGAATTATAAGCACAAATTTACTGCTCCACAGCTATAATGGGGTCAGCAATGCTGAATTTTCTAATTAGACAAGAATTGCGGGTCCAAGAGGGAAAACGTAAAAGATATTTTGTGAACCGGAAGAGAACTGACGAATTTTTGACTTCAGAATATGTGAGCATTTTCAAAAACGGAGATATGTACAGATAACGTGGTAGAGCGACGGAATTAAAAGTTTGGAATGAAGACGAAGGTTGAAGCGTAACTTATTAGTTACAAGGAAAGCATATGATAACCAAACTCTACGTTCAATGTGAGCAATTAATAGTTGTCGCGTGTGCATTATTGACGAACCAATGGGAAGACCAAGATAGGTGATATGATCTACTGGCTTAATCCTACTATTTTCAAGTGGAATATCCCAGGGCGACACTTGCTTCCAGTTGAAGAATACAACTTCGGACTTTTCAGCATTGAACTGAAGACCTAGTTTTGCATACTCAGATTGTAGCGTTGCAAAAATCTCGCTAATGTGCTGGATAGTGCGGCTCATATTCAGAATGGCGTCTGCATAACATACGAGAGGTAAATCAAGACCGGCAAAGATGAAAGATGTGGGAACAGCTAACTGTGCATCAAGAACTCCATTATTGAAGAGTGAAGGGGAAGAAACAGCACCTTGACGGGTACCTTTTCGACATTGACAAAAATATTAGGGGTTGGTGCGTAGACTTGAGAGCCGTCAACTTTAGCTAATGGGTGAAGTATTAGGCGAACTTTAAGACGATAATACATGTCTCGGAGGGCTCTGATATATGAAAGGCTCACTCCACGTTTCGCTGCATGGAGTAGCATAACAGCGTGAATGAGCGAGTCGAACGCTTTAAAGTACCAAGGACACCTGACATAAAAACTAATTCATTAAATTGGTCAAGTGCAAACTTACACAGCCATATACGTCTTAAATTAGTGTGAAAAACCGATAATTCATTTTTTAAGGAGAAAGATCGCCTGTTTACATAACGTATTCCAATACGAAAGTTCGTGGCCAATTTTAAAAATAAAGAACGTGTGCTGTTAAACAGCAGAAAATGACCAAAAAATAAATAAATCAGCATATAGCCTTAGAAAGTGTTGTTTTCTTGTATGTTCTAGTAAAAAAGAAATCGGAACCTAGTTCAGCAAAGCTCTTTTCTTTGAAAAATACTTTTAAGGAATGCTTCTTGAAAAGAGCTTGGCTAGACTAGGCCTAGTCTTGATGTTACTAGGATTTTTGGCATTCCAGGATCTTTTAACCATGAAGCAGTGTAAAGGTAAACATTAATGATTCTAAAAGAAAGTATCAATATATAGGCTACTCTACTGGTAGTTTTGCAGACCTAATGACTTCCACTGATAGCCTACCTTATGTAGGCTAAGGTAAGACACCTAGTAGGCTGTGTGATTTGCTTGAATATTTTGATATAAATCTACCTCATAGTTACTCTATAATAGTAGCATATACCTTTTATGCTTTTTTTTATATTAGAAATACAAATTACTCGGGTGAGCACTGTTTGACTAGGCTTATTAAAGTCAATGGTTCCTTATACTCTAAGCAACAAATATTGTCATTTACTCTTATATACAAAGCACGATAAAATCAAAACAGTAGGCAATATTGTGTTTCCTTTAAACATGGAGAATGATATAAAGTCTTCTGTATGACTTTTTAAACATCAAATTATTATAGAGAAAAATGAATAAAGTTATACAGAATGCTTTTTGGTTTTCTTATTTAATATATGATCCACTAAAATGTCATACAAAAGAAATTATATTACCCCACTGATACATAGAGAAAACAACAAAGTCATACAGATGGCCTTTCATAGTTCCAATGGCAGTTTAGGCAACTTGGTGGTCACATATCAATCCTAAAACTTAGTCAACCTACCTGAGAATTTAGGCCCGTTTTTAGCACTAAGATCTTACATCTTTCTGCAAAGATTATCGTTTTTTAACTCATCTTTGTTCTAAGATCTTACAGCTCACTGATGTTAGCAAAAAGTGTGAAGACCACCATTGTTTTGCCATATAGAATAATGACGAGAGAACTTTGCTGATCAACTCATCAATGTTCTCAGACAACTGATCAGAGCAGAATGATGAAAGACGTTTGCACAAAAACGGCCAAAGATGTAAGATCTTTGTTCAAAGATTTCACTTTTAAGCGTTTTCTGACAAAAGATGTAAGATCTTAGCACATTGATGAGTGATAGTTCCATAGACATTGTCTGTTGTGAGTCAGCCCAGAAATCTTAGTCATCTCTATTGTAATTCAAGTAGACTTTCCAAGTAGGCCTGGCCGCCTAGAGTCTAAGGCATTTTGACCAAGTTTTAGGATTAACATGACCACTAAGTCACGTGGACTTGCAGTCCTCAGTCAGAAAACCCAATCTATAAGCCAAGACAGTTACACTAAAACAGAATTAATTGAAAACTGGTTGACTGAAAAGTTGCCTGGCCTTGTGTGCAAACAGGTAGCATAGAGTCTACCTGCCTAAAGTCTTAGACAGGCAACCCAGTTTATAAGCTCAGACAGTTACACTAACACAAAATTCATTCAAAATTGGTTGACCCAACAAGTTGCCTAGATTTTCAGGTGCACAGGTGACACAAGTTCTGCCTGTCTATGATCTGAGTCAAGGCCAGCTGAGTCTTATAGATAACATATGAACATAAAATACTCAAAGAAAGACCAGCAGCAATAATCATAATCAACTGTATTTTCAGATCATATGTCGTCTAGGCCTTCAAAAAATTATAGGTATTTATTAGTGAAAAGGATGTCACACTGTTATACTAAAGCAATGCAGAAAAAAAGGTATTGTTCTAATATCTGGGGAACATGCAAGAAGTGAAGTTTGGTTAATGCTAGTGAAATAAAACAAAATGGAATAAAAATATAATAGTTTAGGAACAAATTTTGGCTGTATATTTGCACATTAGGAGGGTGGGGGTAAAGCATAGCATATAATAAATGCATAACCTAAACTAACCTAGGTACCTTTTTTCCTCCTAAACCCCAAAAAACTAAAGCTTGAATATAGTTCCTGGAGTGAAAAACCCCTTGTTTATAGAGCATAAGATAGGAAATTACTGGGTAATGTTATCTGTTCTTGGCTTTTCTCAAGTTGCATTCTTGCATGTTGCCCATATATTAGAACAGTACCCAAAAAAATTTAGTGGAACAAAACAGGAATTATATTAAGAACAAAATTAGAGAGTCATGGCTTCTCTGAATGACAAATGTTGATTAAATAAAGCAATACTATTAGATAATTATCTGTCATTGTTATTATTTAATATATATTATTGTATTATGAATCATATACAATATATTATTGTATTATTTGTACTTGCCGTTGTACACTGTTTATTCTAATTCAGCATTAGGCCACATAATTTTGGGGTGCCAATTATGTGAGGGGGGAGCAGTTGCCTCAGTTAGACTTTGAAAAATACCTTCTTATTTCTATTTTGCTACTTTTTATTTTATCATGGCTAACTGGTTATTTTTGCCCCATTTACATTTTGAGGATTGGAATCACTGACATAATTACGAGATACAAATCATCAGCACAACTGGGTTATATTTTGTTTAGTGATGAGCCCGAATAAAAGACTCTTACTTAGTTACTTCATAATAAATAAATTATTATGGTTATTAGACTTTGAAGTTGATACCATGAGCCTATGCTTACTCCCCCCTCCTAATATGGAAATATATAGCCTAAGTCAGCTTCAATCATTAGTCAGCTACATATGACCTATTTTTCTCCTTAGCCAGTTATTTAAAGAAGCAAATTTTTGAGCATAGGGTTACTAGGTTTCTATGGGCTGTTCTGAGCCTTTTAGCCCCTTCAGGGCTAAATAATAGTCCCTGTACAGGTGATTATTTAATTATAAAAGAGCATGGAAAATGCTAATAATTTTGGCTGAAACGCTAAATTTTGTTTAAAACTGCCGTCTAGGATATGTACCACAAATATGGTGTTGATTTATAATACTGGGTATATTTTTCACAATTATGGAGGGTGGGTGGGGGGGGGTAGTATTGATAAATTTAGCTATATACGGATTTGCAATGGAATTCTGACTATACGTGTGTCTTATTTTTTGGGCCAGACCATCTTAATATTAAATTAGGCTAATCAGAAAACTTTGAATATAGCTTTGAACTTAGAAGCTTAATTTTTTTATAATGCCCTTTGCCTATCACATTTAAAACAGTTAATGGTTGACTTTGATATTGATTGTTTTTTTTTGCTCTTTTGGATCCTTAAAAAGATATCTTGTATTAAAAACAGGTACTATCATGGTACTATCACTTAAATATAATAGCTCCCTATGTCCCCCCCCTCTGGATACTATCTTGATAGGATACCGTCTGTGCTTTAAATAACAAAAATATTTAACTTATTGGCGCCCCTTCTTTAAAAAAATCGAGGTATTATTATTGAAATATTATAGCTCACTACTCCCCCCCCCCTCTCTGGATACCACCTTGATAAAATACTGTCTCTGCTTTAAATTATAAAAAAAAATCGGGGATCCCTGCTTTCAATAAAAAAAATTTAGAGATATTATAATTTAAATTTAATACTTCTCTCCCCCCCCCCCCTCTGGATACCACATTGATAGGATACTGTCTCGGCTTTCTTAGAAAAATAAGTTAGTTAATAATTAACTAGGTCACTATATGGTTCAAACAAACACGCGAAATAACTTTCAACAGCTTAGTGTTGCCTGAAAAAAAATTGAGGGTATGAGTAAAGTGGTACAAAAACATCAACAAAAATATCGAAATTATCCAGATATACCTCAAATTATTGGAAAACTGAGACATAGATTCGCCTTGGCATTCAATAAGATCCAAAGAGTCTAATTAAAAGGGAGCTCACACAAAAGCCAAGTTAGGCCAGTAGCCTATGAGAAATCGCAAAATACCCAAGACAATGAACAAGTCCTAATGGGGGGCCTTGGGTCTATCAAAATATTTCAATGGTTTCCTAGGGAATTTAATATCATTTTCTTCTGTCTCCATTTTAAATGAAAAAATTCTTTTTATTTTGGTTTTCGAGGGGAGTTTTACAGACAAATTTTTGGGTTACCTATGGGGGCTTCTCTTTCTCCTTTATTGGCAAATCTATTCATAGATGCCATTGAAACCTCCGCTATAAACAGTTTTAGAATCTCCCATTGTTTCTGGGGTAGGCTCATGGATGATGTGGTATGCGTTTGGAAACATGGGTTCTTGATTTCACCTTTTAACTTAAACAACGAGGCATTCAATACTCGTTCTTTTCCATGCTATTAAAAAATTGTACCATTGTTGTATCTCCGACCAATAAAAAATCTCAAAAATTCCTCTGGTTAAAAATAAATAAATAAAGTTGAATAATTTCGAAGTTTAAAAAAAAATTGTTTGTTTTTATGAAAAAAAAAAGTTGAATAATTTCGAAGTTAAAAAAAAATAGTTTGTTTTTATAAAAAAAATTGAATTTGAACCATCAGTCCTCATTATTATGAGTATTCAAAACTGGACTTAAGTTTCACATTTGAACCAGAGAATGGACCTAAGTTTCACATTTGAACGAGAGAATTGTATTTTCCATAATTTTCTTACAGGAAACTAGAGTTTATGGTCAAAAACCCTTATTAGCTCAGATTCTACAGAAATAGTTTATATTTCGATCTATACCTGGACTTAAGTTTCACCTATGAACCAACGCATTGTATTTTCCATAATTTTCTTACAAAAAACTAGAGTTTACGGTCAAAAACCCTTATTAGCTTAGGTTTTACGGAAATAGTTTTATTTTTTGATCCAAAAAGGAACTTAAGTTTCACATTTGAACCAGGGAATTGTATTTTTCATAATTTTCTTACAAAAAACTAGAGTTTGCGGTCAAAACCCCTTATTAGCTCAGATTTTAAAGAAATAATTTATTTTTTCGATCCAAAAATGGACTTAAGATTGAAATTTGAACCAGAGAATTGTATTTTCCAGAATTTTCTTACAAAAAACTAGAGTTTACGGTCAAAAACCTTCATTAGCTCAGAATTTACGGAAATAGTTTTATTTTTCGATCCATAAATGGACTTAAGTTTCACATTTGAACCAGAGAATTGTATTTTCCATAATTCTCTTACAAAAAACTAGAGTTTACGGTCAAAAACTCTTATTAACCCAGATATTATATAAATAGTTTATTTTTAGATCCAAAAATGGAATTTAGTTTCATATTTGAAGCAGAGAATTGAATTTTCCATAATTCTCTTACAAAAAACTAGAGTTTACGGTCAAAAACTCTCATTAACTCAGATTTTATAGAAATAGTTTATTTTTCGATCCAAAAATGGACTTAAGTTTCATATTTGAAAGCTATGATCGTAATGAATGATACTTGTTATCAGAAAAATTTCAATTGCCAAAAAAAAGAAGAAAAAACAATAAAAAAAATGTGGGGGGGGGAGGGGACCCGTAAAGTTGGCGGGAAGGGGGCGCCCGTTGAATTTAGGGAGCGGGGACCTATGGAGGGTTGATGTCTCTGCTGGTTAGGGTCATTAGTGCTTATGATCCTTGATGGTTCGTACTCACATACACCTTACTACTTGATTTGCAAGGATTTCTATGGTTTGTTCTGAATTTCTTTATTAAAATTATTTTCTTGCCATTTACATCTCTCTTAGTATCACCTTTTTAGTATACTATAATGTTGAACCATATTTTAAACTAACAACACTGTTCAAACACAACTTGTGTATTATACAGAACACATCGAAGAAGTAAAGCTAGGTCAACTCACAATGTCATTCTATCATCATTTACCATTTTCATAGATTGATATTTTTCCAAATTTATAATAAATAAGGTATGAATTAACATGCTCTTCAGGGTTACCTTAACTGCTAATCACTTTAACCTTTTTTTTTCTCCATCTTCCAAGCATCGATGTCTCTGATTGGCTCCCTAAAAAACAGATGTTGGCTCGAAAAACACTCTGGTTGAAAAACTTAAGAGTTGAAACAAACTTGTGTGGGTAATCCCCGTTCACACCGCTATCTTTTTTTTGCAATGTTTTGGAACAGGTGGAGACTCCCCGCTCGATTGGAAAGGTACCAACAGGACATAAGCAAATAGAACGTAGTTTCATAACATATTTTTTTTCTTTTTTTTTATCACTTTGTTTGGAAAGGTACCAACGGGGCATAAGCAAGCAGCACGTAGTTTCATAACGTGTTTAATCACGTGTAGAGGTCCCATAGAATAACAATGGAAGGAACATAGCGCTATAGAATAGCATGAAAGGGAACATAAACTCTTAGAATAGCATGGGAGGGAACATAAGCCCTTAAAATAGCATGGGAGGGAATATAAACCCTTAGAATAGCATGGGAGGGAATATAAACCCTTAGAATAGCATGGGAGGGAACATGAACCCTTAGAATAGCATGGGAGGGAACATAAACCCTTAGAATAACATGGGGTGGAACATAAGCCCTTATAATAGCATAGGAAGGAACATAAGCTCCTAGAATAGCATGGGAGGGAACATAAGCCCTTAAAATAGTATGGGAGAGAATATAAACCCTTAAAATAGCATGGGAGGGAATATAAACCCTTAGAATAGCATGGGAGGGAACATAAACCCTTAGAATAGCATGGGATGAAAAAAGAACCCTTAGAATAGCATGGGAGGGAAAATAAGCCCTTATAATAGAATAGGAAGGAACATAAGCTCCTAAAATAGCGTGGGAGGGAAAATAAGCCTTTAAAATGGCATAGGAGGTAATATAATCCCTTATAATAGCATGGGAGGGAATATAAACTCTTATAATAGCAAGGAAGGGAATATAAGCCAAGCTAATAGCATGGGGGGGGGAATATAAGCCCTAATAATAGCATGGGAAGGAATAAAAGCTCTGATAATAGCATGGGAGGGAACATAAACCCTTAGAATAGCATGGGGAGCAACATAAGCCCTTAAAATAGCATGGGAGGGAATATAAACCCTTAGAATAGCATGGGAGGGAACATAAACCCTTAGAATATCATGAGAGGGAACATAAGTCCTTATAATAGCATGGGAGGGAAAATAAACCCTTAGAATAACATGGGAGGGAATATAAACCATTAAAATAGCATGGGAGGGAATATAAACCCTTAGAATAACAAGGGAGGGAACATAAACCCTTGGAATAGCATGAGAGGGAACATAAACCCTTAGAATAGCAGGGGGGGGAATAAAAACCCTTAGAATAGCAGGGGAGGGAACATAAGCCCATATAATAGCATCGGAAGAACATAAGCGAAGCAAATAGCAAGGGAGGGAATATAAGCCCTTAAAATAGCATGGGAGGGAATATAACCCCTTAGAATAGCATGGGAGGGAATATAAAACCTTAGAATAGCATGGAAGGGAATATAAACCCTTATAATAGCATCGGAGGGAACAAAACCCCTTTGAATAGCATGGGAGGGAACATAATCCCTTATAATAGCATAGGAAGAACATAAGCTAAGCAAATAGCATGGGAGGGAACATAAACCCTTAGAATAGCATGGGAGTGAACAGAAACTCCTGGAAGAGCATAGGAATGAAAATAAGCTCCTAAAATAGAAGAGAAAGGAACATAATCCACCCAATTCCATAAGTACATACTCTGGGAATGTTTTTCCTATAGCTTCACGCAAATATCATGGTAATTCCTATTGTTTTATGCAATATGGTAGGTACTACTCTACTGTGATTTCCATTAAGAATACTTTATTTTTTATGGGTGTTTCTCCCTTTTTCAAGCAATGTTGCTATTTTTTAACCATTCAATTCAAGTATTTAAGCTAAAGCTTTGTTTTTAGGCCACTCACATCCAACATGGAGTTTGACACGGACTGTGCAAATCATAATCGTGTTTTCAGGCATCAAATTTAAAACTTGTTTTGAGTGGGTTCAAAATCGTTTTCATGTTTCTCGTGTTCAACCCAGCAAAACTTTAGAGTGTTTTCATCTAAAGGGTTCCAAGTGTGTTGGACAAGTTTCTTCAAAATTATAAAGTGCGAGAATAGCATAGTTGAACACGAGCTCTGAGAAGAAATCATCGTGTTAATCACGGGACTCAAAACGAAAATCTGCACCGCCCGTGACAAACGCCGTGTTGGATTTGGGTGGCCTGAAAACAAGGCTTGTGGTTTTGAGTGCCGTGTTCCACAGGCGAATGTCTCCTCTGAACCCATGTTAAACCATGCTATTCTGGCGCGTTAAAATTTGAGGAATCCATGTCCGACACGCTTTGAACGCGAAAGTGAAAACCCTTTAAAGTTTTTGACCCTTTAAAATAGGGATAGAGGGTATCCTAGCAGTAATGGATACAGACTTTTGCAATTTTGTAGGTATAATAATCTAGTTATAAACAGTACGGTGTTTGGTCATAATTAATTAAAAAAAATTTTTTAAAATAATAAGTTTTTAAAAAAAAAGTAAAGAACTTCATTAAATAATAAGTTAACAAAAACCAAATCAAACAATCTACCAAGCGTAAAACGACCCCAAATCAGTATCGGCAAATAAATGAAAACCAAAACGAACAGAAATTACAATAAATAACCGAGTCAAACTCAAAACGAACAGAAATTAACATAAGTTGGGCTCAAAACCCCAATGCCTTCCCAGGTTAGAACATAATTTGTACCTTACTGAAAAAATATAAATGTTTTTACTTTTATAACTTGAATAAATCAAATAATACTGACATTTTGATTACTAAATATCGGTATATGTATATTAAACTGACAATTCACATTCATTTTTGTTGTTGAGTAAAGTGCAAATTATGTTCTGGCCTTGGGAAGGCATAGGGGTTTTGAGCCCAACTTATGTTAATTTCTGCTCGTTTTGAGTTTGACTAGGTTATTTATTGTAATTTCTGTTCGTTTTAGGTTTCATTTATTTATCGATGCTGATTTGTGGTAGTTTCACGATTGGTAGATTATTTGATTTTATCTTTGCTCATTTTTTGATTAATTGAGTTATTTACTTTTCTTTGAAAAACTTATTTCGTGGAAAGTTTTTTTTAATTAATTTCTGTTCGTTTTATATTGACATAGTCTTTTCAGAGAAAAAGAAATAATACTTTAAATCTTTTCGTTTTTTTAAAAATTTATAGTTTGGCCTGATATTTGTATGCTGGAGAAAAATTTCAGAAATTTTTAACAACATAGATCCTCTTAAAAATCTGGACACAAATAGTAGTGATTAATTTTGTTTCATACCTTGTATAGTTGACGTGAAATGGAAAACTTGATACCATTTGCAAAAAAATCTGTTTACTTTCTTTGATAGCTTGGATACACTTACGCTATTTTCATTTGGTTAAATTTTAAGAGCAGAAGCAGCCCCGAAAGTTTGAACATAATACTGTCAGTCGTTCTTGGGATAATGTTGAGATGCCTTATTTGAAATTTGCATTAACAAAGTGCATTCTGATCTAATCTTTCGGCAACATTTAGTTTGGAGCCCTTTTTGAAATTTCTATAACAACTTTCTATATAGACATTATATGCCCCAGGCCATAAATTACAACCCTCGCACTGAGGGCTCTGAGTGGGTTATCATCCTTAAAAACCTTATTTCAATAACTTTCAACAACGTTGAACAGAATTGATATCTCAAAATTTTCATTGGATGTGTTGGGAAAATGGTGAGCGTGAGATGGGCATTAGTCGCTTTCCAATCACTTTCAACTATTGAAAAAGGCACTAGCCCTTTCAATTTCCAATTGAATGAGTCCTTTTGAAGTTTCTACGCTTTCAATAAAAACCTCATACGCCCCCAGGGCATAACTTACAACCCTTGCCCTGAGAGCCGTGGGGGGGGGTTGTTATCTTTAAGGACCTAATTTCAAAAATTTTAAACTACGTTGAATAAAATGGATAACTGAAATATAGATTGGATGTGTTTGGAGAAAAGTTGGGAGTGAGAGAGGGGTTAGTTGCCCACAAATCACTTTCGCCTTGTAAAAAGGGCACTAGCCCTTTCAGTGTCAAATTGAATGAGTCTTTTTTGAAGTTTCTACGACACAGATTTCAATAAAAACCTTATATGTCCCAGGGCATAACCTATAACCCTTGCCCTGAAGACTGTGGGGGAGTGTCCTGCTCAAAGGTATAATTTCCTGAAATTTGAACTGCGTGGAACAAAATTACTATTTCAAAAGCTTTATTGGATGTGTTTGGAAAACTGGTGGGCCTGAGAGGGGAGTTAGTCACTCTCCAATGACTTTCAACTATTAAAAAAGCACTAGCCCTTTCTATTTCCAATTGAATGAGCCCCTTTGAAGTTTCTACGCTTTCAATAAAAACCTTATACGCACCCAGGGCATAACTTACAACCCGTGCCTTGAGAGCCGTGGGGAGGGGAGGGGTTTCCATTCATAAAAATCTACTTTCCAGGGCTGTCAACTCTATTAAACAAAATTGACACCGAAAAGGTAGTTTTTATGTATGTGGGGGAATGAGAGGCATAGAAGGGGGGTTAAATGTTTTAAAAAGCCTTTTAACTCTTAAAATGGTCACTAGCCCATTAAATATTCCATTAAATGAGCCCTTTTTCAAGTTTCTACGATAAAGATTTCAATAGAAACCTTATATGCCCCCAGGGCATAACTTAAAACCCTTGCCCTGAAGATTGTGGGGGGAGTGTCCTACTCAAAGGTATATTTTCCTGAAATGTGAACTACGTGAAACAAAATGGCTATTTCAAAATATTGATTGGATGTGTTCGGGAAAATGGTGGGGGTGAGAGGGGCGTTTGTCGCATTCCAAAGACTGTAAACAGGTAAAAGGCACTAACCCTTTAAATTTCCAATTGAATGATCCCTGTTGTAGGTGATAAGCTTTCAATTTAAAACCTTATACCCACCCAGGGCTTAATTTAAAACCCTTGTCCTGAGGGTTGCAGGGGGGTTGTCATCTTCAAAGATCTAATTTCCAGAACTTACACCGTCATGTAATAAATTTGCTCTCTCAAAGAGTGTTTGGATGTGTTTTGATGAATGATGAACGTGAGAGGGGGGTTAGATGCAATCAAATCACTTTCGACTATAAAAATGGCCAGTAGACCTTTGAACTTCCAATCTAATGAGAGGTTTTTCAAGATTCTATGACAAAGATTTCAATAAAACCCTTATGTAACCCCAGGGCATAACTTAAAACCGTTACCCTGACTACGGTGGGGGAGTGTCCTGTTCAAAGGTATAATATCATGAACTTTTAACTGCGTTGATCAAAATGACTATTTCAAAATCTTTATTGGATATGTTTGAAAAACTGGTGGGCGTGAGAGGGGCATTATTCACTCTTCAATCACTTCCAACTATTAACAAGGCAATAGTCCTTTCTATTTCCAATAGAATTATCCATTTTGAAGCTTCTAAGTTTTCAAGCAACACCTTATATGCCTCTCGGGCATAACTCACACCCCTTGCCCTGAGAGCCGTGGGGGAAGGGCGGGGGTGCCAATCTTAAAAACTTAATTTTCGAAACTTTCAACTACGATGAATAAAAGGGCTGTCGAAAATTTTGAGTGTATGTATTTGGATAAAAGATGGGTATGAAGGGGGGGTTATATGCCTTCCAATCGCTTTCAAGTGTTGAAAATGTCACTATCCCTTTCAATTTGCCATAGAGTGATTCCTTTTACAAGTTTATATGACACAGATTTCAATGAAAACATTATATACCCCCAGGGCACAAATTATAACCCTTGCCCAGAAAACTTTGGGGGGAGTGTCCTGCTCAAAGGTATAATTTCCCGAACTGTGAACTGCATGGATCATAATGGCTATTTCAAAATCTGTATTGGATGTGTTTGGGAAAATGGTGGGGGTGAGAGGGGCGTTAGTCGCTTTCCAATCACTTTCAACTATTAAAAAAGGCACTAGCCCTTTCAATTTCCAATTGAATGAGCCCTTTTGAAGTTTCTACGCTTTCAATTTAAAACCTTATACCCCCACAGGGCATAATTTACAACCCTTGCCCTGAGGGCTGTAGGGGGGTTGTCATCTTCAAAGACCTAATTTCCAGAACTTAAAACTACGTTGAATAAACTGGCTATCTCAAAGTTTTGATTAGATAGATGTGTTTGGGGAAAAGGTGGGCGTGAGAGGCGGGTTAGTTGCCCTCTAATCACTTAGCCCTTAGCCCTTTCAAAGGGCACTAGCCCTTTGAATTTCAATCGAATGAGCCTTTTTTAAAGTTTCTACGACAACGCCTTCTATAAAAAACCTTATATTCTCCAGGCCATAACTTACAACTCTTGCCTTAAGGGCTGTGGGGGACTGTGCTCAAGAACACAATTTCTGGTTGGAAATCAACTACGCTGAACAAAATGGCTATCTCAAAATTTTGATTAGTTGGCTTAGGGAAATGGTGGGCGTGGAAGGGGTGTTAGTCGCCTTCCAATCACTTTCGAATATTAAAAAGGGCACAAGCCACTTCAATTTCCAATTGAGTGAGTGTTTTTCGAAGTTTCTACGACAATTCTTTGATACAAAGTGCCCTGCTCTAAAGGACAAAATTAATAAATAATAAATTGTGCCAACATCGTTCTTGTGCCAACATCAGGGCATAACTTAAAACTCTTGCCCTGAGGGTTGTGGGGGAGTGTCCTCCTCTTTACTTAGTCCCCGTTTCGTGTCTCGTTCTCGTGTGTCCCCGTTCTTTACTGAGGCAGCGCGATCACGCTGCCTATAATTTATACAACAAATTTCTATATAAACCTTACATGCCCCTAGGGCATAACTTACACCCCTTGCACTGAGGGCTCTGAGGGGGTTATCTTCCTAGAACCTCTAATTTCCAGAATGTTCAACTACGTTGAACAAACTAGATATCTCAATATTTTTATTGGATGTGTTTTGGAAAATGGTTGGAGTGAGAGGGTCGCTATCAAATCATTTTCAGCTATTAAAAAAAGGCACTAGTCTTTTCAATTTCAGATTGAATGAACCCTTGTGAATTTTTTATGACAACGCTTTGAATAATAACTTTTTATTCCCCAGGGGATAATTAACAACCCTTGCCCTGAAGGCTCTGAGGGGGTTATCCTCCTAAAAGACAAAATTTCCTGAACTTTCAACTACGATGAACAAAATAGATATCTTAATTTTTTTATTGAATGTGTTTTTGAAAATGTTGGGCATGAGAGGGGCGTTAGTCACTATCCAATCCCTTTCAATCATTAAAAAAGGCACTAGCCCTTTCAATTTCTAATTGAATGAGCTGTTTTGAAGTTTCTATGACAACGCTTTCAACAAAAACTTTATATACCCCAAGGCGTAACTTACACCCCCTGCCCCGAGGGTTGTTGCAGGAGGGGTTGTAATCCTTAAAGACCTGATTTCCAAAACTTTCCACGGCGTTGAATGATCTGGCTATTATAAATTTTTGATTGTTTGTGTTTGGGGGACTGAGGGGCGTGGGGGGGTGTCTAGTTTCCCACCAATCACTTTTTACTATTGAAAAGGGCACTAGCCCTTTGAATTTCCAATCCAATGAGCCCCTTTTGAAGTTTCTACGACAACGCCTTCTATAAAAACCTTTTATGCCCCCAGGGCATAACTTAAAACCCTTGCCCTGGGCGTTGTGGGGGAGTTTCCTCTTCAAAAATATATTTTCTATCTGGAGATCAACTACACTGAACAAAATGGCTATCTAAAAATTCTTATTGGATGTGTTTGGGGGAATGATGGGCGTGGCGGCTAGTTGCCCTCCAATCACTTTCGACTATTAAAAAGGGCACTAGCCCTTTGAATTTCCAATCGAACGAGCCTGTCTTGAAAATTCTACGACAACGCCTTCTATAAAAAGCTTTTTTACCCCAAGGCTATAACTTAAAACCCGGGCTCAGAGGAATCCGGTGGAGTGTTGTTCTCAAAAACATTTTTTTCTCTCCGGAATCAACCACGCTGAAAAAAATGGCTATCTAGAAATTCTTATTGGATTATGTGTTGGAATGATGGAAGTTGGGGGGGGGGGGCTAGTTGCCCTCAAATCACTTTCTACCATTAAAAAGGGCACTAGCCCTTCGAATTTCCAATCGAATGAGCCTTTTTTGAAGTTTCTATGACAACGCCTGCTATAAAAACCTTATATGTCCCTAGGGCATAACTTAATACCCTTGCCCTGAGGGTTGTGGGGGATTGTACTCCTCAAAAACATATTTTCTATCTGGAAATCAACTATGCTGAAAAAAATGGCTATCTCAAAATTTTGAATGGATGTGTTTGGGGGAATGATGGGCGTGACGGGGGGGCTACACGCCCTCCAGTCACGTTCGACAATCAATAAGAGTACTAGACCTTCGAATTTCCAATTGAATTAGCTTGTTTTAAAGTTTCTACGACAACGCCTTCTATAAAAACCTTATATGCCCCCAGGGCATAACCTAAAACCCTTGCCCTGAGGGTTGTGGGGGAGTTTCCTCCTCAAAAACATATTTTCTATCTGGAAATCAACTACGCTGAACAAAATGGCTATCTCAAAATTTTGATTGGATGTGTTTGGAGGAATGATGGGCGGGGGGTCTAGTTGCCCTCCAATCCCTTTCGACTATTAAAAAGGGCGCTAGCCACTCCAATTTCCAATCGAATGAGCCCTTTTCGACGTTTCTAGAACAACTCCTTCGATACGAAGTACTCAAGGAGAAAAAAAAACACATTGTGCCCACATCGTTCTTTACTTAGGCAGCGCTAACGCGCTGCCTATGAAATGGCTCATAAGTTAACATGGTATTCACGTGATGGTAAGACAGCAAAAGTTATTGATTATGTTATAGTAAACCGAAGACTGGCAGGATCAATACAAGATACAAGGGTATATAGGAGGGCCGTTATTGATGTTAAAAGTAAAGATCACCATCTAGTAGTGTCAAGGATTAATTTAAAGCTGAAATATCGGAAGGGTAACTACCTCCTGGGAAGTTATTATAATGGTAGACTCCAGGATGAGAATTTGAGAGAAACTTCCAGGAACAGTTGAATACTAAACTTGAGAGTTTAAAACTTGATAATGTGGAAGATGGTTGGAATAACTTTAGAAAAATAATTGGTGAAGTTACTGAAGTTGTATTAGGGGAGAAAGCTAGAGCTGCAGCTAAGAATATTTGTGAAAAAGCTTTATGTTTAATAGAAAGTAGAAAGGACTTGCACAAGAATTATTGGAGTTATAGATCATATGAAAGCGAAAGGCCGTTTAAGAAATTGGAGAAGGCATTCGAATATGAACTAAGGAGGAGGGAAGTGGAGGCCATGGATAAAATTGTCGAGGATCTGGAAGACGCAGCTAGACGGCATAATAGTAAAATATTTTACTGGCATGTTAACAAATTGAGAGGGAGTATTCTATCTGGACTTAGCCCAGTTAAAGATAGGAATGGGGCCACAATTAGCGATAAGGAAAAAACTAAAGAGAGATGGGCCGAACATTTTGAGAATCTGCTTAACCGAGATAGAGTTGCAGGAAAAGATATAGAGGAAAAATGAAAAAGTTTGTGATACCTCGGATGTGAAGGGAGATTTGTTTTTTGAGGAAGAATTAGCAACAGTACTAAAAGGATTAAAAAATAATAAGGCTCCAGGTGTTGATAAGGTTGTAAATGAGTTTCTTAAATATGGTGGCTCTGAGTTTAGAAATAAGTTACTGAAGATTATGAATATGATCTTTGAAAAAGGGGAAGTACCTACCGATTTTAGGAAAACCTTAATTAAGCCACTTTACAAGAAAGGTGATAAAAGTGAGTGTGGTAATTATTGAAGGCATTAGTCTGGTCTCTGTACGTAGTAAATTCCTTAGTAATATGATACTTTTTAGACTGAGAGATGCCGTAGACAAAGTTTTAAGAAAAGAACTTCATCTTTGAAAAAGGGGAGAGGAAGGTAGAGTATGTGTCGACCAAATTTTCACTCATAGGCTAATAATTGAGAAGTGCCTGAGTTTTCAAACATCTTTGGTCCTCAGTTTTATAGATTATGAGCAAGCGTTCGATTCTGTTGATAGAAGAGCTTTAGTAAAGTTTTTGACCTTGTATGTTATACCAGACAAATACATTAATGTGATTAGTGCTATGTACGAGAATAACACTGCTGCGGTTAAGGTAGGAAATGAGGTTAGCAGCTGGTTTTGTATTAAATCAGGAGTTAAGCAGGGTTTTGTTCTATCCCCCTTTATACTGATTATTTTGATGGACATTGTTTTAAGGAGCACAGGAAAGGCAATGGGAGACCACGGAATCAAATGGGGAGGAAAAAGTCTCCTGAACTTAGATTATGCTGATGGTTTAAGCATCCTAGATGAAAGCGTGAGCAAAATGAATGAAGTTTTAGAGGTTTTGCGAGTTCAGGGTGCTA
Source organism: Artemia sp. Qi Xiang Cuo (assembly GCF_049724085.1). Taxonomy (NCBI): domain Eukaryota; kingdom Metazoa; phylum Arthropoda; class Branchiopoda; order Anostraca; family Artemiidae; genus Artemia; species Artemia sp. Qi Xiang Cuo. The sequence goes on from NC_142803.1 coordinate 70,078,152, forward strand.
GATTAGGTTTGAAAATTAATGTTAAGAAGACTAATTCACTAAGACTAGGAATAAGTGAAGATGAAAAGGTGACGTTGGGTGATGATAAGATTGATCAGGTGGGCAGCTTCACTTACCTTGGTATTATTATTAGTAAAGATGGTGGGAGCAGTGAAGATGTTAAAATTAGACTAGCCAAGGCTCAGGGTGTTTTTTCACAGTTAAAAAAAGTTCGGAAGAATAGGAAGATAAGTCTGAAAACCAAGATTAGAATATTAGAAGCTACAGTGGTGACAGTGGTCAAATATGGCTGTGAAGCATGGACGCTCCGAAAAGTGGATGAAGATTTACTAGATCTTTTCCAGAGAAGTAGCTTAAGGATTGTTCTGGGAACCGGGCTTACTGATCATATTTCAAACAAAAGGCCATACGAAAAATGTGGTTTGATTCCTCTCTCTAGGGCTATAATGAAAGAAAGGTTGAGGTGTATAGGGCACGTTGAGCGGATGAAAGATGACAGATTGCCGAAGATTGTTCTTTTCGGCCAACCGTCTAGTGCTAAACGGAAAGCAGGTCGTCCCCGTCTGGGATGGGAGGACGCCATAAAGAATGATTTAACGGAAATGGGAACTTCGTGGGCAGGTGCAAAAAGGGAAGATTTGAATAGATTGGGGTGGAGGAGGAGCGTGCGTAGCTGTGTTGGCCTCAGGCGGCTTGGTGCTGCAGTGAGTTGTTAGGAGTAGTAGTAGTTAAAACACAACTAAACATGTTGGCTGTGTAAACAATGTTGTCACTCGGACGATATTAATGGTGCTCCTTAGGGTCTATGAATAGTACTACCACGGCATAAAAAGTACTACACCTACTACTACTAATGACTCACCAGAGCGTCAAGCTATCCAAGGCCAAAACCCCTAGGCTCGTTCCTCCTGCATCCCAATCTATTCAAATCCTGCCTCTTTACATCCTCCCAGGAGGAATTTCCAAGGTCCCTTAAACGTTTTTTATGACATCCTCCCACCCCAACCGTGGACGACCTGCTTTAAGTTTAGCCCTAGCCGGTTAGCCGAAATAGAAAATCTTGAGAAATCTGTCATTTTTCATCCGCAGAACGTGCCTAATTCATCTCAACCTTTCTCTCAAACTCCCCAATGTACTACCCCTCAAAAATTTTTCCACGGGGTATTTGAGCCCCAAAGTTTCCCTTTTGCTTAAATGCAAGTCAAAGGTAATTCGTTTACTTCTCTATAGCTAGTTCTTCTCAAATGAATTCTAGTATGTAAAAAAACGGCATCTTATATGGTATGCAACTACATAAAAAATCACATCATCTCTGAATGTTGATTTTAAACGGCCCATGATCATCTAAGAGACAGAGAGAGAGAACAATTTATTACACGACTTTCGTATCTCTTGGATAACTTACAGTTGCAAAAACATTACATGTTAAACATAGACGTAAAAAAACTGGCACAAAAATTAAATGTTAAACATAAAAATTATAACATTGCATGTTAAACATAGACGTAAAAATGGCAAAAATGAATTACAGTATCGGTATGTTCTTGCACGTAAAGGTGTCAGTTTGAGTTTTTATCTGGTTTTTCTGTTTGGTGGGGCATCTGCGGGAAGGATATCACGGTGGGTTGGGCTTGACAGCAATGCATTTCCAAATCTCATGACGAAATTGCTCAGATTTTACTCAAGGCACTGGATTTCAAGTTTAATGAATGCTTCTTGGTAGGAAATATCACAACATCCCAGGATAATCCTAACTGCCCTTTTCTGCTCTGACTCTAGGCCCCACTCAGGATATGCATACTCCAAGACTGGCCACACATAGCAAAGATAGGTGTGAGAAGAGCTTTGACATCACAACCAAGACGATACATTTTAGACAGTGCTTGAAGGAAAGTGTTGCCCTTCCTAATTACACTGTCAACATGTGCGGCAAAACAAGTATTTTGAGAAAATGACTCCCACTATTTTCACTTCAGACACAACAGGAAATGGGACTATAGAGAGGGAGGGTGTAAATTCTCTTTTTAGGGGGTTCAGCCGGAGTATTTTTGATTTGGTAGCATTAATGGTTAGATTGGACTCGTTACACGGGAAATTTAGATAATCAAAAATGTCATTAGCAAACAGCACTACAAGAGTATTACCTTCAGGTAGATAAGCAAGCATTAGAGAGAAGTCATCCACAAATTTATACCCATCTTCGCGCTCGCTCAGAATGTAGTTAATCAGAAAGAAATGTTATGCCTGCAAGTTTGGCCCAATGGCATAATGCGGTAATACCACAGTCAAACTATCCATTTTCTAGGCAAATGGGATAGAAAACTGGAAGTAGTTAAAAAGTGCATTTCTTTTTCGAAATATACGTGCACAAATTTATCGGTTACCCCTACCAAAGCTTCATGTTTTTTTCTTTTAATGTTAAGCATGCATCCTTCAGACAATTTGTCCTTTTTCTGGAACCACACTAAAAAGCTTTTTTATTTTTTACTTATTTTGTCTTATTTGGAACTTTTTGTAAGAAGAAGTCAACAACACCATTTTTCGTCCAATTTTTCCTAAATATGGGAATAAATCGGGAGAGGGATTTGCTAGATGGTTTCATCTCAAAATTTCAGCTACAGACTTTTTAGCTATTAGTGATTATAACTTGTAGGGTACTAATTTCCTATATGATTTTTTCTCGATTGCAGTTGAAAGGTTAAATAGGGAGGAATTGTGTATACCCTAAATTGGGAGTCGCAAATGACTTTCGTTTGTGGGCTAGGGGGACAATAGTAAATGAAAAGCTCAGATAATCTGATTAGGGAGTTCAAGAAATTCAAAAGTTTTGAGCTTTAGGGTTGTCAAGCCCAAAGTTTCCCACTTCGTATGTTCGTCCCAAAACAAATCCCAGCCTATTTATCTTTATTTTTTAAGGGGACTACTCTGCTTTACGAGTCCTTTAGAACTAAATACTATTCTAGCTAAATTTTAATTCTTTTACATTTAAAAAAATGGTGTAAACTTAGAATTGGGCTATTGAGAAGAAAACATGTTAAGAAAACAATTCTTACCTCGAAATATGCAGAAAAATTTTGGTTAACACATTTAGGATATGCTTCTGCTAAATTTATCCCCCCCCCTTCTCTAATGTGTAAATATATTGCCCAAAGTATATATTTACCATGTTTTCCCGATTCTTGGTTTCATCGGTGTTGATTTAATTGAAAGACAACCTGGTTGAAACAAAAGTGACGCGTAGCAAAATACATGTAAATAAATAGTTTTGGCTATATACTTTCACATTAGGCAGGTGTTTGAAGCAGGACCGTCACGTATGCCCCCTCCCAATGTTTTGGTCATTCGGTAAAAAAAGAAGTCGGTAAAATCGTGAAGCGAAGCGCCATGATTTTTCTGACGCCGCTAAAATCTTTTGTTCGGTTAAATAAAAACCACGAAAATACTGACATTTCACAAAAAATGACATCTACAGAAAGTTCGAACTTGGTCAGTAAACTCAGCAGTTTTACCGACTCCTACTGTGAGTTTACAGATGGTGCCACAATTTTCCAATTGGTTAAATAAAGAGCACTAAAACAAGCGGCAAATACAGCGGTTTTACCAACTCCTGTAGTGATTTTAAGTATTGTATTCGAAACGGACATTATGCTAATTATTGGCAAAAACAGTCGGTAAAATAAACAGCCAGTCGGTCCAATCTCTGGCTCCTACTTCCTGCCCAAAAATATTTTGGCTACTTCTGCATATTATGAAGAAACAATTGTTTTTGTAATGTTTTTTTCTGAATATTCTCAGTTCCATCCTTATACCCAAAAATTACTATCTATTGGTTTTCAAGATCACTTCTGGTTTAACTAATTACCAGAACTACCCCCCAAATAATACTTTAAAATTATGTTAAATAACAAATTATAGAGGGCGGAGGGAAATATATAAACATATATCTTTCAAGTTCTAGGAGAAGGGTAAAATTGCCGTTTTAATTTTCTAATTGAATACCTAACAAGTATTCTTAAATAAAATTAACACACGAAAAGATTTACTTTCAAAATATAATGGGGAAAAAACAGAGGGGGGGGTAGCCTGTTTTCCAATTTGCCTCATTAATACCAGGATACAGTCTTTTCTATATTTGAAAACGAACTAAAATTATCTCACTTTGACTTGACAGTTTTCACCATTTTTGTAGTTGGCATATTTCTAGCTAGCAGCTGTCCATAATGCCAAATAAAAAACAACAAACTTTTGCTTATGACCTTCGATTATACCCAATAATTAAGTTAGTAGGAGGGGGGTAAACGACCTGGAGAGGACTGAAAACCTATAAAAGGCAACTGTCGAGAGAAAGATTTCCAAAATACATAGAAGTAATAATTTTATCAGATGTATCTGGCTAAATAATGTTCAAAATTCTTTGTAAAACATTTTTCAACAAAACAAACAGCGGTATCCAATTTAAAAACTGGCTTGAAGAACTTTGATTATAAAGAACTTTTTTAGGCGAGTATTTCAGGAACATGGTGGGACCCTAAGCTCCCTCCCCCCTAATTTAAGAATGCATAGCCTGTCTTATAACGTCTTATTTCTAAATAAATCCTTATAAACTTTACCACAAATCCTTTTCAAAATGATATTTACCTATGTTTTGTACATTCGTAGAAATTATGTTTCTTTCTTTCTAGCTGTCTAATGTATGACTGATCAATAACCGAATACCGTCTTTACGTCTATTAGTGTAACGTCCGTGTAACGTCTATTAGTTTTCTTAGCATAATAGAAGAATCGATGAATGAAAATGTTAGTGTGTTACTTGTCCTCTCCTATTGCACGGATGCTTGTCAACGAAACCGGAAATAATTCTCTTTTTACGGGGCAACAGATTGATAATAAGTAAATTGATTGCTTTAAAAATATTTATACTTTTTAACAAAAAGTGTTAAAAAAAATATTATTTTAACAAAAAGTATTGCAAAAGTACAACTTTCTTAGAAAGTATTCAAAAAGTACTACTTCGATCAAAATGTACTTCGGTACTCCCTTTGGCAACCCTGTCTCTACGCCATGCCATCTATTCCTTATTCTCATTTCTTTTACGTGTACCAGTTACAGAGAACCGATCTTTAAAAGTTTCTTTTAGTAAGCTACCTTTAAAGATCTTTTGAAGATTATTCCAAGAATAAAGTAATGGTGAAATCCTCAGTCGGTTTTGTAGTAATATTTAATTTGTTGAGTTGGTCTTTACTCCGTTGTTGAGTATGTATGTAACCATAAGGAACAACAGTACAAAATGTACGAGTGGATTAATGAAAAAATCAAAACAAGACTCAATCCTCGTTCAACCCTGTTTCTGGTGAAATCCTTGGGATCAATTTCGGGGGGATTTTCCCTCATTACATATTTTTTTTATGCAGGCATGCCTTAGAAGTAAGGATATACCAAATGAAAAAGCACATTAGTGCTTTCTTAAATACTCCCCTACCTCCTATGAAGTAAATATGTCATTTAAAAGTCGACAAGCGGATGACCCCCCTCCTAAAGAAGTTTTTGTCACTTTCTTTTTTGAGTCTCATTTTGAAGAAAAGTAAAAGACAAATCCTTTCTTTTTGGGCATAACGATATCAACGTTGGTAAATTCTAACGATTTTCTCATAAATTTTGAATTTCTTATACGGACATAATTTATATTTTAAATCAAAATTTTATATAGAAATTAAAAAATTAATTAGATTATATTTATAAACATTTATCTAATATATAAATATTTATCTTAAAAATAAATATTTAATAGTATTTTAACTACAATTACTTTAAATAAATTTTGCCAATAATGTAACTTGTCTTTAGCCGACAGAAGTTCATGGGTTGGACTCCTTAGACCTTTTTTGTAAGCATTTAAATAGTTTTGATAATAATATTAAATTTACAGTTGAATTTGAGGATAAAAATAAATTACCTTTTCTGGATATTTTATTAATTAAAAGGGATTTCCATTTACTTTTCTCGATTTACAGAAAACCTACGCACAATGATAGGTATTTAAATTTTCATTCTTGCCACCCTATGTCGGTGAAAAGGTGGGTTGTAATTTCACTAGTGGATAGAGCCTTTAAAATCTGTTCCCAGGAATTTCTGGATTCGGAATTGTTATACTTGAGGGATATTTTATTTTGTAATGGTTATCCAATTAAGTTCATTGATAAAATAATTGAAAATAGACGGGCCAAACAGAATAGTAGGGTTATTGAGGTTTCTCAGTCTTTAGATTTAGTTGTACCAAAAAGCTTCATTTCATTACCATATGTACCTGGTTTGGGGGAGAAACTTTCACGGGTTTTACGTAAGTTTGGTATTGATACATGTTTCCAATCGCTGAGGCCAATGAGTAGTTTTTTTTAGTTCTGGTAAGGATTTAACTCGGGGAAATTTAGTAAGTGGGGTGTATAAAATTCCGTGTTCTTGTGGGAAGTTCTATATTGGTAGGACTCACCAACAATTTGTTGAAAGGTTTATTGAACACCGTAACTCAATATAAAAAACCCTACAATTAATCAAGCCTCCAGAAACTTTCGTTTCAGCTTTAGCAGAGCATATTTGTCTTCAACCATATCGTTTTGTAAATTTTGATGAAGCTTTAGTTATTACTAATGATAAGGGTTACACCCAATGGGCGAGGGAAGCCATAGAAATTAAATAACATATGTTTGCTAACCTTTCCATAAATATGGACACTGGTGATTTAAATATTGATCCAATTTATGATAACCTTCTAAAGAGTGAATCAATTGTCAATAAGGGAGTAAAGATTTTAAATAATCACCAGGGGACTATTTTACCTGCTAGACCAAAACGATTTGCTTCAGTAATAGCTAACAAAAGGATTATTTCGCAACTGAATAATTAAAGTAATTTACAGTTTTTTTTATTTTTCCTCAGTTATTCTGGTGTCCTCACTGAAGTAACTCTATATTAGCATCTTTTCCCTACGTGGCTTAGTTTGCGCCGATTGTACATTTTTGTTTTTTTTTGTGGTGGTTTTATTGGTTTTTAGTTTTATCTTGTTTTTTTTTGTGTCTTTCGTGCTGAAGACGCCTTGTTTGTATACAGGCGAAATATCCGCGTTGTTTTGTTTCTGTTGTTTTTCTTTTCTCTCCACTGGCCATAGTCTCGTTTGTTTTTTTTTTTTTTTTTTAGAGATTTTTCTCTTTGTTGGTTTTTTGACATCCTTGATATTAGTAGAACAGCCTTTGGAATTGAGGAAAATTTTGGAATTCTCGATAGGGAGTATAAACATATGGGTCTTCAATCTAATGAGAGTAAGACCGAGTTTCTGGTGTTCAATCACCGTTTAGATTGCCCGACAAAGGTTCAGTTAGGTGAACATGTTATTAAAGCACAAGATGCACTGACGTATCTGGGTGTACCGATTGGGTCAAATCTTCGTGCCACGCGTCAACTTTTGAAAGATTTGTTTTGCCAGAAAAGCTTGGAATGCGTTCGGTTTACTAGTTGCGTTAAAGTTTAAATTTAACCGCCTCATCTTAGCTGGCATTTAAAATTCTTTTTCTGTTCCGCATCCGCTTGCCCTTGCACCATTTTGGTCTCTTCTTACCACTTCAGATATTAAGGATATATGGAAGTGTTTCTACAAGTATGCAACATATTCGCTACGGCTACATCTCTGGACTAACAACAGCTCCCTATCTTCGCGGTATGAAGTTGCTAGTCCAGTGTCCACGGTGCAGAAAAGAAATGAGAGATATCGGAGGCAGATTATTGGTGAAAGCACCTCTGAAAATGTCCGTCTTTGATAATAGGTTGGTTCTTACATATAATTGCCCCTATTTGTCATTTTTTTTTCTTCTTGTCAGTTCTTCTCTGTTTTGGTTCTGTTTGTATTTGTCAGAATTTTTTTTCCATTTTTTTTCTTTATACTCCATCAGTGTTGTATTTTACATTTATGAAGGGCAATAAATTTATACATACATATATATATATATATATATATATATATATATATATATATATATATATATATATATATATATATATATATATATATATATATATATATATATATATATATATATATATATATATATCACCGCGAGCCAGATAGTGGATGCAGCTAAACGTGCGAAACCGTCGCTGAACATCTCCCTCATCTCCCTTTTTTAGCTGCGATCAAGCGAGTGCCGGAGGATCTAGACGAACAGTCTCTAAAACAGCTAATCCCCAAGTGCAATAAAACCCTACAGTGTGGCAAGTCTCGGACATTTAAAGTCTACTTTCCGACACGAAACGACCTCAATACCTTTCTCAAAGTTTCAGTGAAAACCAGATATGAGCGCCTCCCAGTTGAAGAGGTCGTGTTCTTGCCTCGGCGCTGCTTGAATCGCCACGCAATCGGTCACCTAGCTGCAGATTGTAAAAACGGTTCTTTGTGTTCCAAAAGCGGGTCCGCCGATCACAAATCTACGTCCGATACCCCGTGTCAGAAGGCAGCCTTTTGCGTTGGTTGCAAGAAGCAGGGTCATACTAACTATAGTGTGAAGTGCCCGAAAAACCGTAAACCCTCGAACTGATGACCTCGTCACTAACTCTTCTATCGTGGAATATGAACGGTTCTTTTATTAATAAACTTTCGGTTCTGGAAAGCCTCCGTTCTGAGTTTAGTGTGATTTGTCTCCAAGAACATTTTGTTACAAAACATGGTCTGAACATACTTGAGCTTGAGGATATGACAACTTATTGTGTACCCGCTTGACAGCTGAACAATAGAGGCCGACCGCTAGACAAATAGCGCCGTCGCTAGACAAATAGCAAAGCATAATAGAAAAATACGCCGAAATCTACACAAATGGTCCCATCTGCTCATTCAGTGATTTTTTTCTCTAAATTTCGTATGCCCTTATTCGTTTTCTTTGTTGGTTCTCCGTCTTGTTGTGTATTGATTTGACGGGTTTTCAATAAATAATTAAATAAATAAATAAATTGTCTGAAGTACGGTCTATTTTTTTTTATTAGGTTCGCCAAGTATTTGCTTCGGCTTCCGATTTGGCATCAGAATTCTCCATTAGTTGGAAAGTATGGACTTGCTGACCCTGAACTCACAATCTCTAAACTGATTAATAAGCTTAACCGAAGGCTTAGTTCTTAATATTCACAGAATGACTGGTACCCCGTTTTAGTTCAATAATATTTAAGTGATTTGTGTTAATTACGTGTATTTATTGCGGAGATCTATCTTTTTTTATATATGTATGAATATATTGATGTTGTATGTTTGAATTGGCTTTTGCTTCGTTTAATTTCGTTCTTATTTTGTCCTTGGTCTTGTTTTGTTCTTATTCTTATTTTGTCCTTGTTCTGTTTACAATTTGGCGTTCTTATTTGATTTTTATTGGTTTTGTTGATATTTATCTCGTACTATCGTTTCTGAGGAGAAAAACTACTAAAACAGATCCATCAACACTTTTCTGAATTTAGTAGGGGCCAGAATGCTCCCTCCACAAAAATTTCTACGGCAGATAATCCTCCCAGAACACTGTCCCTATGGAAATTACCACCCTCACATAAAATTGAGCAGCAACAGAGAAAGTACAAAATAGGTACCTCCAAATGTCAATCAGAGGCCATGAGGAGTAACAAAAGGACCAGATATGAAAAACAGTTTTAGAATAGGGGCTGGACGGTCTCCGATCACTTTTAACCAATAGAAAGGACTAGAATTCTAAATTTCCAATCCACTGAGTATCCTCCAAAGCTTCCAAAATGTGGGGATTGGAGAGGAGGAAGGGGCAGCACCCCTCCTGTACAGAATAATTTCTGCTAGTTTTGGGGTATATTGTTACTCTTTACTTTCATAATAACAGCATTAACCAGAAATATTCCTAAAAATCAAGAGGGATTAAATATCATCTTGTACCTCCACCCTTCCCCTTTCTTACAGCTACATATATATTTACCTGGAGATTCATTGAGAGTAAGGATGTTTTGTCATGAAAGGCACGCTTTGAACATTTTCCCCCCTCCCTAAAATAAGTGGAGAATGACAGGTAGGGGTGGTTTTACTCTAGCCAATTTAGAATCTTAAAAAGGGCACCAGAACCTTTGATCTCCAATTTAATTAGCCCCAGTACAATGTTTATAAGACCACCTTCCCATAAAAACTTTATATCTTAACATTAGACAATTTGCATAGCTTACAGCCATTGCCCCAGGGGCTAGAAGGGGGGGGGCCCCTAACCTGGAGGCATAGATATATGACACTTGGACTATTTTGAACAAAACGGCTGCCTTAATATTTTGATCAGATGGGATTTTGGGGAAAAATGATGTGGGCAGTACATGTGGCCTTCCAATTACATTTGACTCTTCAAAAAGGGGACTAGAACTTTTGATTTGCAAGCAAATGAGCCCTATTCAAAATGTATACAACCATCCCTTCCATGTGAAGTGCCTCTAGAGAAAAAACAAAATAATACATTGAGCCCTTATGGCTCTTTTTATTAGGCAATGCTATAGCATGCCTCTGACTTAAACAGGCGAGCAGGGCTGGATCTCGGGGGTCAGAGGGGGCAAGTGCCCTGTGTGGCATGTTCTGGGAGCAGCAAAACAAGCTAAAACTGTAATATTTATGTAATATTTTCAGCAGTGGTGGTGTAGCAGGCAGTGAATTCTAAATTTGGGGCCCCCCCCCCCTTGAAAAAAAGCCAAGTCCAGCTCTGTTTGTAAGAAAAACTTTCAATTTCGGTTCTAATGAATATCTGAAACTTTCTAGGGAAAATAAGGGGGGAGGTGCATTATCCCACAATAAATTGCCTATGGGGGGATGGAAATTTACCCCAGGGTGGGGAGAATTTTCCCCAGGAGTTTTTGAAGGAAAATTTTTCAGGGGAGGGAAAAAATCTAGACCCAAAGTTTCTTTAAGTGACTCTTTTCTTCAACTTAATTTAATGGGAAACATACAAAGTTAACAGCATAAAGCAACACTTGCAAACTTGAGCAAACTTGAGGATAACAAACAATTTGTGTTAGCCAATAAGTTTTACCATGAGAGGGGAGGAAAAGGATAGTAGATTAAACTGCTTTTAGGAGCACAATAAGTATCTTAGAATGATGGTTTGTTAAAAATCAGAATTTTATGGTACTTCCTTTTGAAAGAGAAACATTTAAACCAAAACCACCAGCTCTGTCTTCAAATTGAAATAATTGCAAAGAAGCAGTAAAGCAGCAAATCCCAAGGGAAGCAAATTGCAAGCATAAATACAATTCAAGGTATATTTTTTTCTAATCAGATTATCAAGCTTTTCTACATTAGTATATATTTTTCAATATTACACTTTAGTAAATTATACACTCAGCTCGCAGATACAAATTTAAAACAACGAAAATTATAAGTTTAATGATATTCAGTATTAATGAACCATGGCAATAATTGTTGCTAATACAGAAGTAACCCTCTTAAGAATGGAATATGGTACTAGTTTACAGTTCAGTGTCATGAGAAAAAAACACTATTAGATTCAGATAACAACTTAAAAAAAAAAAATACTTACTTGTATCATTCCTAAAAGAGCTTTGCTTTACATTATTCTAACACCCTCCTTGGTATACAAATTAAAAACCAAGTTATGTACTGCTTCAACTTTAAAATAAACCCTAAAATATTTCCAAATATTGTTACTAAGTGCTTTATATTGCTTAACCCACTTACCCTTGCTGATGTTCAAATATACAGCAAAGGTAAATTTATATTTCTTATGTATCTGAAAATAGTTTAAAAACTGTAAAAATATGGGCAGGGGCATCTAAAGACATGGGTGAATGGCAGAGGGGTCACACTGCCCCCCCCCTAATTTTTTTGGCATTTAGTAAAGTTCTCACCAAAGGGAAAAATTTTGCAAAATTGGCAGAAATTATGCAAAATTCCTGGACCCCCCCCTTCCCCAATGACGAGGCTTAGGATGCCCTTCTGTAGGGAAATATATCGGTTGAGCTATATATTTTGGTTTTAAGATTCGGTATAGATTAATAAATAATTTGAGTATTTTTCTAGTTTTTAATGTTCTTTTCAGATTGTTATGGTTATTTATTCTCTTGAACCCTGCTTGTGCATTGAAATTCTTTGTAATTTACTGAATGAAATTCTTTATTTATTATTTACAGCAGCTAGGGCCTATTGATTAAACATTTTTCTGGTAAATTTTTTGTTGTTCATATTATTGACTTAGAATAAAGTGAACATACCACTTGGTGCCTTTTTTTATTCTCTTTATGGAAGTAATAATTGCTTCTATTGCAATGCAAATTTAAGGCTTTTTTGAAGTCTTCAAAATGACCAAAGTTTATAAATAATAAATGAATAATAATATTAAATAATTATGAGCAACTGCTGGGTAGCATACTCCAGTCTGTCAGAAATGGGCTTTACTCATCACCGGACAAATCATTCCAACAACTTTGTTGGCTCTGAGGATACGATCATCCACACCCAATGTATTGAGAGGCTATGGGGCTCTCTGAAGAAAATTGCTAAAGGTCAGGAATGAGGAGTCTGTACTTATAGCAGCACATTGCTAGATTTCTCCTCCTTCAAACCTATGAGCCAGAAGAACATCTTCAATATTTTTTAATTGAACCTAAAAAGCTTTACCCCATGGGTCAGAGCCCTCAACTTCTAGAGTAGTGGAGGCTGAAGCCAACAAAGGAGCATATTCTGATGATGATTCAGATGAAGGGGATATCTGACTGGTTTAAATTTCCAACATTGTTTAACTGCAATAATAAAGGTATTTAAATTTGCAATAGAAGCAATTATTATATTTGTAAATAGCACAAAAAAAAGCATTGAGTGGGATGTTCGCTTTATTTGTAAGTCAATAATATGAACACAATAATATGGTCTGAAGAAAATGAAATTGTGTGGGCCTCATTATGTGTTTCATAATAATTTGAGTAAAAGAAATGTCAAAATTATTTCAAAACAATTCTAGAAGTAAAAGGCTGCATCAGCTTAATGAAGTAGTATGTAATTATAGTAACACTAATAATAAGGTATCTTAAGCTGAAATTTTATCCCAAAACTATAATTATATAATTAGGTTCTCATAAAAAGTGGAATACAAGACCAATTAATTAGTGCAATTCAAACAAGAATATATCCAAAAATAGTGTTTGGTTAATAAAAGCCCAGTATGCTTAGATTACAATAAATTCAGTTAAAACATATTAAACATGTAGAATTAATAGTTATGGTTTGCTATTGAAGAGTCTTGCCAACCAACAGCTCCAGGACCAGAAAAGAAGTCAACAAATTTTTGTCAAACAGTAGTAGCTCCTGTTGCTGGAAAATTGCCAGCTAGGTTTCCAGAACCCTGAAAACCTGTACTAAAATTGTGCCAAGAACCTTGAATGATCTGCCCCGCCCCCAACTCTGTATCTACTAGTCTTGAAGATAAATACTGGTATCGATTGGCTGCATTCGTAGCAATAAGAAAGTTTTGTAATACACAAGTTGCTTTTATGATATTGTCTGCTGTTTCTAATGATGCATTTATTGGCCCCTTTAAATTCTGAAGCGTGCACTTAAGATGCCAAATGCATTTTCAACAACCCTTCGTGCACGTGACAGTCTATAATTAAATACTTTTTGATTGTGTGTCAAACCACCTCTTCTTGGGAAGGGACGCATCAAATTTTCCATGAGCGGGAATGCCTCATCTCCAACAAAGACTTGAGGCAAGGGTTCTTCATTTGCTGCAAGTGGAGTTGGAGGGGGAAAAGGAAGTTTATTATTTCTCATTACTTGTCCAAATGATGAACGGAAGAAAACACTACTATCATTTTCTTTCCCTTTTGCACCAACATCTATATACAAAAATCTATAATGTGCATCAGACACAGCCATTAAATTAATACTAAAAAACTGGTGGAAATTAAAAAAATCAGAACCACTCTTAGGTGGGCACAATATTTTACAATGTTTGCCATCAACAGCACCCATACAGTTAGGAAAATTCCAAATCTCTAAAAAATCTTGTGCAACACTATTAAAATCAATTGTAGATGGAGGTTTCAAGTATATGGGCTGCAGCACCTCCCAAATGGCCTTTAGTGTCTCTTTGACTATACCACACACTGTAGATCTTCCCATTCTGTAGGCAATGGACATGCTGAACATTGAATCTCCAGATGCCAAGTATCTGTAGGACCAAAAAAGTTCAATAATTGTAAGAAGCATAGAACTGAGCATATAAGAACAATGGTTATAGGATCTAGTTAGAGTTAGGCTAATTTGTACACTTCAAATACAGCATTTTCTTATATTGTAAATTTATAAATGTTGAAGTTGCTGAAGTTCTTTGAAGAAAAACGGACTATAAATGATAATGATAATGGAACACATTTTGTGATTTTAGATTTTGCTAAAGCCTCCCTCTAAGGGAAGATCCTGGCTTTGTCATTTTATTTGATTTCATTTATTTGATTTTATTTATCTGTATTTGTTTAACTCAATGAAAATTAAAGAAAATAGTTTTGTCTATTAATGGCATATTTAACTAGAATTGCAATGAAATTTAAAAAAAACTACATTTCCCTAAAGAAAGTTGTAATAGAAAAGAATATATTTACACACTACAATAGCTGGAACTAACATGAGCATGTCATGACAAGAAAAAAGAAGACACAAAACAAAGATAAAAAACAAATAAATAGCAACACAAAATTAAAGCACCAAGTGCTGCTTCAAGGTCAATAAATTAAAATGAGTCATAAATACAACTGATATGTGGATAATAACAACTTTAATACTGAGCATCACAGGGTTCAGAATAGTCCAAGACTTGATATGTATGATATTTCTTAAGATTAGCTAGGTGATCATAAATGCAACAATCCCAATTTTGAAGAATTTGTGCATAAGCAAGGCATCTACATTTGTCTATAGAAGACATGGCATTTGCTATAGCTCTTTGATGATAGAAGAGTTCCTTTCAACAGACACTGAATACATTCTCTGAGACACTGGTTGGGTAACTAATGCTACAATGTTGTACGATTTTGTGCTAATGGTTTTAATTAAAACTTAATTATATATATCCCCCTAGTAATAAATTAAAAATAACACATTTATATCCTTTGCAAGTCCTCCTGATCATGTTAATTTCATTTAAAACCCAGGCTTCATAAATACATTGTATTTGAGTGAATATCTAACTACCAGTTGAAGTAACAATTGTACATATTTATCCTATGAGAAATTTTCTGCCTGCCTAGATCTCTTAACTACTAGAAACCATAGTTTCCTTAACAGAACTTTATCATCATTTCCTTTATCTGCATAGCAGATGATATGGAAAGTGTGCCTCTTCTCACTAACATTTGTTTCTGCAAAATATTATTTTTTGGGCTATCTAAGACTGTTGTCAAAATAAAATTCTGACAGATCTTCATTCACTATAGCTATAGACCAAAATCTGTACTTGTATTACATAATATTTCAACAAAGTGTAAATCTTAGAGGGTGTTACCATAAAGTTACAGCCAAACATTCTCTTGAAGGTATTGCTGGTCTCATAGTTGTATCTAGCTTTTGAATTATTGGCCTAACAAGCCTGTCTAGGTAATTGAACTTCTGTGGGTTTATCCTGTAGGTTTCAAAAAACAAATTTGGATCTAAATTTTCCAACTCAAAGGTCAGAGCTCCATAAAAGCCATGGTTGTCACAAAGCTGAAAAAGAAAGGCTTAATAACAGGAGTGTCTATGTAAGATTCATCTTCACATTTACAGAGTGAGTGACAATTAGTCATAATGCTATCATTTTGTAACTGTCATGGTTGGAAGATCTAAAGAAAAATGACCAAGTAGCCAAAAGGAGCTAATTACATTACTCTTTTGGCAAACAATGTCAAAAGCATCAGAACACACTGAGCAACTGCCTATTAATCAAGCTTAGCCTTAAATTGTGAACCTGTCTAATCTCACCAATAGTTTTTTTCTTCTGAAAGGTAGGTAGCAGCCATGGTTTTATTATCTACTTTTACACTGAGAATGAATGCCAATACAAACCAATTGAAAAAACTATACCACAAAATGTAATTCTTATATTTAGAAACAGCACAGAATGGTATTTATTTCTTTTTGATCATTCTGATGCTTGAACAAAAAAACAATGGTATGTTCATCTTTTATTTAGCAAATTAATGACAGTATTGATAAATTTACTATTTAAATTATGGTCATGGAAGTTGCTGCCAAGTTCTTAGTTGGATTTTTTTTATGGAAAAGGATTGTTAGTACATAGAAAAATAATTCCAAACTTACTAGGAGAGAATTAGGTAAATTTATAAATGAAAACATAATTTAGCTAGGATGAAAGCAAACACATCCCTTAATTTCTTTAGTGATCTTTCATAATTCAATAATTACTTATGGGAGTAATTACATTTTTAGGACTTTAATGGTGCCCTTAAAGGTAAAACAGTACATAATATGGTAACAAAAAGTATTACCTTAAATTAAATTTCTTGAAATTGCAGCATGGAGCAATCTAGGGATTTTGGTACTGCTGCATAATATGCTACACAGCATTATAGACTTTAACAGCAAACCAGACATGGAGACCCGGAATTTTTTTAAATAGCCTGAATTCCCTTACAAATCACATCACAGCAAAACTAACTTCATTTCTGAGGTTGTTCTGACTCTTTAAAAAATTCTGCATAATTTAGGCTACTTACTTCCCATGATGGACGAACCGACCATTTTCTTTTCCTCCTGGCTGTATTTTCCTCCATCTGAGTAAGATTTTCATCTAATTCTAAAAAATAATTTAAGTCTGCAAGGCCTTGAAAATCTTGCAAACTTTGAAAATCTTGCAAATTGTGCATGATGTATAGTTTTTGAACATTTTGCTGCTTAATTTACAAATGACCATTTAACAGACCGAATGAAAACTTATCAGTGTGAACAAGTGTCGGGTTTTTCCAAATGGTTTTCCTATGGGAAATCCCATGCGTATGATTCCGGCATAAAGGGGTTTTTCTGCCGTCCAACAGAAAACTGTTAAGGGCTAGGCACACGTAGCTGATTTCGGGAACCGATTTCAGCAAGAGTGTATTCCACGTCGAGTGATTCTAATTAATGATGTTAAGAGGTGGGGCTTAGTAACGGTTTTTCGGTGATTAATCATCATTAATTACGTTCTAGACAAGGAATGTACTAGGGCCTTACAGATTTAGGCATGTAATTAATCGTATTTGATGATTATCGTAAGTTAATCATAATTAATGATGATTAATCACCGAAAACGTCACTAAGGCCCGCCTCTTAGCGTCATTAATTATAATCACTCGACGTGAAATATACCCTTGCTGAAATCGGTTCCCGAAATCAGCTTTGTGTGCCTAGCCCTTAGCTAACATTTTTCCCAACAATCGTTTTTCCGCCGTCCAACTAAAAATTGTTACCTAACATTGTTAGAGGATTTCTCTGACAAATCGAATACTTGTTGAAGGAAATTGTTGGGGAATTTAAAGCAAAATATTCAAAAATAAGCAGGACGGGTACTTCTTTTTATGTTTACAATATTGATAGAGAATCAAGGACTGCTACTATTATTTATTTTTCTTTCTTTACCCTTTTAGTTTCTGAGAAATGTCTTTTCTGGTAATCTCATTGAAAAAAAATCAATTCTTCCATTGAAAAAATAGGAAAACAACGAAATTGCCACGTAGTCATAGCAATTTGATATAATCAAAAATCTAACGATTTCACTTATGCAATCAAATTATATTTTTTACTAGGTTGATCCACTTCCTCCATAGATCGGACAATTTTTTTAAATGCACTAAACAGTTACTTTAGGAAAGCTTAAGCACTGGTGTTTTAATTTTCGCCAAAATTCTATGTACTTTGCCAAGTAATAAAATGTTTCGTGCCTTTGTTTCACTTGCTGGCATTAATAGTTATATATTTTTTCTGTAAGATATGAACACTTTGAAATATTCTACAATCGCCGAACCACATTGTCGGAAATTGCCCACTCCCATCGACTAATCAAAAGTGTTCACGGTGCGCTGGTGGACATTGTAACACACGTGATAATCCTTGCTCTGAAAGCCCGAATTGCACCAACTGCGGGGGAAATCATGTTTCCTATAGTCTTAGATGCCCAGTGTTAAAAAAAAGCTCTGAATAAGGATAAAAAATGATTGCTAGTGGCACTAGATTTCGCTTTGTTTCACTCAATATTAACGGAACCAAAGACAATGATCATCTTATTGATGAGCTTCTTGATTATGATATAGTTTTCCTACAGGAACATTTTCCAGCTAAAGCCAATACAGATACTCTTAAATGGTCACCCACCCACCACACGTTTGTACGTGAAGCTAAAAAAACGTGCATTCGACCCTCTTGGGGCCTTACAACTTTAGTTCGCCTCGCTAACAAACCTAAGCTTATTTCTTCTGATCATAATTTGCTGGCAATAAAATGGGGTAATATGGTTCTCATCAATGTCTATATTCCATGCAATTGCAAAAGAACATTTCTTCCTTATCTGTCTTCTCATGTTATCGCAATTGACTCAGAACTCGTCTGCTAACAGTAACAAATCAGGAATTAAATTGGAGTGCGGCTGATGATATCATTAGCAATTTCCTGTCGCAATATGAAAAAAGCGACCTTTTTTTTGATGCTTTGCCTAGCGGCCATCAGTTAGTCAATAAAGATAAACAGTTTACCTATATTCATAACCGTGATGGTTCTAGATCAAACCTTAATCATATTATAGTTTCAAGTGGATCACTCGTGATTCCTCCTGTTATTGTTTTGGATGATAAAATTGAGGATGATCACTTGCATTTACCTTGCAAAATTTAGTCGTCTGCTTTACTGGCTTATAACCATTTTTCTTACCAAAATAAATGGTTTGATAAGCCAAGTTTGAAACGGGTAAATTTTTAATATTATTTGTACATACTTTACTCTTGATTTTAAAGCCTGCAAGGGCCTTTACAGCTTTTACAAACCTCTGTAAGGTCATTAACAGCTAATATCGATTTAACTCTTTACTATGACCAGATTGTATATTGTTTGAAGGTAGCTGCTTCAGTTTCAGTTCCTGTTCAACGGGTTAGATTTTGCACCAGAAAACCATTATGGAATGTGTGCCCAGAAGTGAAAAAAAGCTAAACAACGTGCGAAGTTTTGGCTTCGCCTTTGGATTGCTTGTGATCGGCCCAAGTCTGGTGAAGTCTTTAAAATTAAGTGAAACTCGAAACGTCAGTTTAGATCTTCCTTGCGTCAAACCCGTCTGAATGGTTTGGATGGCCCCTCGGATCGGAAGTTTTGGTCCAATGTAATAATTATTAGCAAGTGTGTGCCTGCTACCGTTTCGATTATCAAAATCAGTGATTTTGTTGCTCATTTTACTCGTGTTTTTTCTACATTTAATTATTCTATCCAGTCCATGTTTTCTTCCTTATTGCATAATACTGTTCCTCGATTTCTTCGGCAAGTCCATATATTGTCAATATCTAGTGGTGATATCTATCGGGCTTTTAAGAGTGTTATGAAATCAAGTACGGATGGTCTGTGTTACAATCACTTCAGCAATAAGTGTCCATTACTGTTAACACACATTCAGCTCCTATTCCAGATGTGTTTAGCCCAGTCCTGAGTTCCAGATAGTTTTCTTTCGGGAATTGTAACATCAGTTTTGAAAAAGGTAAAGGACGCAGATCAGTGTTCCAGTTATCGACCAATTACAGTGTCCTGCTTTATGAGCAAGCTGTTCGAGTATGCCATATTGCCTGAAGTTTTGACTAAATGTAATTTTACAGACTATCAAGTCGGGTTCAGAGCCAGTTTTGGTTGTTCTCAAGCCCATCATATACTTGGTCAGCTGCTAGTCTTGGCAAAAATGCGAAAAAGGCTACTTTATTTTTGGTCGGTTGATATCTCAGGTGCTTTTGACAACGTTGTACATTCACAAGCGCTTCACTAATTAGTTAAAGCAGGAGTTAATTCTTCCGTAGTAAAAGTTCTACAATATTGGTATTCCAATTTGTTGGTTCGATTAAAATGAATGTCTGATACATCTGAACCTATCTCAGTAAAGAATGGAGCCAGGCAAGGTGGCGTGCTGTCTCCATATATTTCTAAAACTGTGCTTGCGGACTGTTTGCGAATGCTTTATCCCGCTGTGTTTTTAGAAAATACTGCTGTTAGTCACATTGCCTATGCTGATGATGTTCTGCTAGTTAGTCATACTAGGTCATGCCTCACAAAAAATCTAAATTTTCTGGTTAGTACTTTGAGTATGATTGGGCTTTCTGTAAATGCTTCAAAATACGAGTTTCTGTGTTTTAATATTTCTAAACCAGCTTCTCCTTTACATGTGGGTACAACGCTACTCAAGTGTGTCTCAAAGTTGAAATGGCTTGGAATTACTTTTTCTAATACACTTTCGACTTTATGCTCGTCTCTGGTTGCTATTGCTCTGCAGTGTATTCGCTTCTCATATGGTAAAATCTCGCCTAATAGAGGGAGGTACAGCCGCAGAGGCTTATGTAAATTTTACCATAGTTTTTGTTCTCCTACAATTCTTTTTCTTTCCGGTTTGCAGCCTTCAATGCGCAAAAAAGACCGTCTTCAGCTAAGGAGAGGCTATTTTAAATATTGTAAATTCCTGCTATATTTACCAAGGTGGTACAGAAATCACAAGATTATTTCTCATTTTGTTGACCCTCTAGTGCTTTTTGACAACATCGCTAAGGACCTGAGGACCAATACTCCTAGGAAGATATGTGCCAGTGACCCCCTCACTTATTTTTTTCCAGATTAGAGATTTATAAATATTGTTATGTTATTTATGCTGTGTTTTTCTTTTATTATTTCCTTGTGTATAATATTATTTTGTTTTTTCTTTTTTACTCCGCAAATATTTTATATTGCGGGTTATAGATCCGGTTATAAGGGGGTTGTCATCCTCAAAGACCTAAGTTCCAGAACCTAAAAGTACGTAAAACAAAATGGCTATCTCAAAATTTTCATTGGATGTGTTAGGGGAAATGGTGGGCGCGAGAGGAGGGCAAGTTGCCCTCCAATCCCTTTCAACTATTAAAAAGGGCAATAGCCCTTTCAATGTCCAATTGAATGAGTTTTTTTTAAGTTTCTACGAAAACCCTATTTATGAAAACCTTACATGTCCCCAGGGCATAACTTACAACCCTTACCCTAAGAGGTGTAGGGGGTTTGTCATCCTCGAAGGCGTAATTTCCAGAACTTTCAACTACGTTGAACAAAATGGATATCTTGAACATAAATTTTTATTTGATGTGATTCGGGGAAATGTTGCGCAGGAGAGGGGGTTAGTTGCCCTCAAATCCCTTTGGGCTATTAAAAAGGGCACTAGCCCTTTCAATTTCCAATCGAATGAGCGCTTTTTTAAGTTCCTACGACAACATTTTTTATAAGATCCTTATATGACCCCAGGGCATAACTTACAACCTTTGCTCTGAGGGTTGTCATCCTCAAAGCCCTAATTTGAAGAACTTTCAAGTACATAGAACAAAATGGCTATCTCAAAATTTTGATTGGATGTTTTGTGAAATAATGGGCGTGAGAGGGGGGGGGGTAAGTCACCTTCCAATCACTTTCGACTATTAAAAAGGGCACTTGCCCTTTCAATTTCCAATCGAATGAGCCACTTTTGAAGTTTCTATAATAACCCTTTCTATAAAAATATTATATGCCCCCAGGGCATAACTTACAGCAATTACCCTGAGGGTTGTGGGGAGGGGGTTGTCATCCTCAAAGACCTAAATGCCAGAACTTTCAGCTACATTGAACAAAATGGCTATCCCAAAAGTTTGATTGGATGTGTTTGGGGAAACGGTGGGCGTAAGAGGTGGGTTAGTTGCCCTCCCTTCACTTTCGAATATTACCAAGAGCACTAGCCCTTTCAATTTCCAATTGAACAAGCGCTTTTTGAAGTTTCTATGACAACGCTATCTAAGAAAACCTTATATGTCCCCAGGGCATAAGTTACAACCGTTGCCCTGAGGGGTGGGGGGGATGTGTCATCATTGAAGACACAATTTCCAGAACTTACAACTACATTGAACAAAATGGATATCTCAAAATTTTGATTGGATGTGTTTGAAGAAATGGCCGGCGTCAGACAGAGGTTAGTTGCTCTCCAATCACTTTTGACAATTAAAAAGGGCACTAGCCCTTTCAATTTCCAATCAAGTGAGCCCTTTTTAAGTTTCTATGACAACGCTTTCTATAATAACCTTTTATGCACCCACGGCGTAAATTACAACCCTTCCCCTGAGGGCTCTGAGAGGGTTATCATCCTCGAAGACCTATTTCCAGAACTTTCAACTATGTTGAACAAAATGGATATCTCACAATTTTGATTGCATATTTGGGGAAATTTTGGGCGTGAGAGGGGGGTTAATTGCCCTCCAATCACTTTCAACTATTAAAAGGGCACTAGCCCTTTCAATTTCCAATCAAAGGAGCCCATTTTTTCACAACAACGTTTTTACAACAACGATTTTTATACAAACCTTATATGCCCCGAGGACATAACTTATAACCCTTGCCCTGTGGGGGGGGGGGTCATCCTCAAAGACCTAATTTCCAGAACTTTAAACAACGTTGAACAAAACTGCAATCTCAAAATTTTGACTGGTTGTCTTTGGGGAAATGGTGGGCGTCAGAGGGGGGTTAGTTACCCTCAAATCACTTTCGACCATTAAAAAGGGCACTGACCCTTTGAATTTCCAATCGAATGAGCCCTTTTTGAAGTTATTACGACAGTGCTTTCTACAGAAACCTTATATACTCCCAGGGCATAACTTACAACCTTTGCCATGAGGGTTGGGGGGGGGGTGTCCTCCTCAAAGACACAGCTTCCAGATATTTTAACTACTTTGAACAAAATGGTTATCTTAAAATTTTTATTGGATGTGTTCGGGGAAAGGGTGGGCGTGGAAGGGGAGTTAGTTGCCTTCCAATCACTTGCCTTCCAAAAAGAGCACAAGTCCTTCCAATTTCCAATCGAATGTGCCCTTTTCGAAATTTCTACAACAACTCCTTCGATACGAAGTGCCCTGGTCTAAAAGATACAAACCAAAAAATAAATAAAAAATACTTTGTGTCAACATAGTTCTTTACTTAGGCAGCCCTATTGCGCTGCCTAGGATAGTACGCCTATGGCTACTAGGAACGCAAAAAGTCTGCCGTTGATACAAAATTGTGTTTTATTTTCCAAGTCCAGAAACAGAGAAGACCTGAGTCACACATGACTGAGAAAAGACTCAGACCAGATTCACAAACAGTCCCAAAGAAATATAGAGTACATAATGCTCCATTATAATTATAATTTATAATTTTATTCCGGATCCTGGGTCAATTACTTTGTTGTAATGAAAGTTGGTCACCATGGCTGTAACAACAATGCAATAAAAATATGTTGCGATATATGAAAAAGGAATATTAAACAAATGTGTTTTGGAATGAAGCCCACAATTTATTGTTGTGAAGTACATGTATATTAGAAAAGGATTTGTTTTAATTGAGGTTACTTTTTTACGCAATTTATTTTCACACTTCAGTTCAAATCTAAAGATATTGTGACAATTGGTTTGGGGCCCCTCCTAAAATCAGGGTGGGGCTATAGCCCCATCAATTCTCCCCTTAATGACGCCTCTGAACTAAAGGCAAAAAAATACCAATCAATTGGGTTTCTATATTAGTTCCCAAACAATAAAATACAAAATATAGTCTCCCAAAATTTAACAGCTGAATTCAGCTAACTTTATTCCTCTCTTACACGTCTTATAACTTGATATTTCCATCTGAAGCCCCAGGACTACCCCTGCTTTGGTGGTAATAATTTTTCATCATTCCTGCACATGGAAAAGATCGACAAAAAAATTATCTACTGTATGATTACTTTACTGACCAAACTTAAAAGTAAGAGCTAAAAGTCTGAATTTAAGTATATATTGTGGCACAAAGAAGCCACTTTTATCACCCCTCAGCTCTTAATAGTTAGATCCAAACATATTCAGTTAAAAAAATTTTTTTCTTAGGACTACTTAATGAGAAAGGAGAAAAAAAGGAAAAATTATTTTCTAGAGCAAAGTAGCTTTTCTTTTTGTCAATTCAATTCAGATCGGATTTAATAATACATAACACTTAAATTACACACACAAACAAATAATTAAAAAAAAATTAATTACGGACCAAAATCCATATTTATTTGGCCCTCTAGGATAATCCTGTTGAGGAAACATTAAATAACACTGTTAATAACATCACATAGTGGCGGTTCTCCATTGCCAGCCAGTATGAACTCAAATTCCCTCCAAATAATCCAAATAAAAACACTTAAACAAACTTTTTTTCTGTAACAGTAAAAATTCAACTGTATAGAATTACCGCTTTTAATTAAAGAATCCTCATAAACTGTTACGATATCAGCCATTTTCGGAATTTGTGGTCCATGAAAGATCTTGGAATGGTGTTAATACAAATTAGGAGAAGTATTACACTATCATCAACACTTGGATACAACACACATTTTAGTCAGAAAGGTCCTAAAATACAAAATAGATAATGATTAAAGACTAATACTGACTTTTAACAACTGCAAAGCATATTTTATCTTAATAAAATTGAATGAACAGGGTCAACTCCTTCAGCAGTCAAATTCATTAGAGATCTGATTATAAGTTTTAAGAAGAGAGTGCAAAAATTCAGAAACTGCCCTTTTGATAAAACTATTTTTAAAGTGCAGTAGTTGATTTTAATTTACAGTAAGCTTTAATGGTAAAAGAGGAAAATACAGCTTTAAGCTTATTCTGTTAGCTGTTATGGCTTTTAGCTGTATTCTTTTAGTAAATTTTCCAAGCCAAAAACTATAGGTTGGAAAATTTGCTTTAACTCCTATAATGAAAGCAGTATTCATGGTTTTATTGCTGAAAACGCAACAAAGTGTAGGCCTATTATGTATATGCCATTATGTTTTTCTAAGAGGATATATCTAGTTGTTCTTACTTTTACGGCTTCAAGAATGTGGCAATAGATCTAAAAATGGATCCAAAAAGATATTATGTAATAGCATTGTATTTATTTATTAAAAAATTTATTAAAAATTGAGTAATTACCTTCTAAAGGAGTTAAAAATTCAAATCTAAAGTGAAATTCAAGCAATTTAAAAAGTATTTCCAGAAAAATAAGTCTCTAGTTTTTTAATATCCACTAAAATGTAAATATATTTGTCTAAAATAATTCTGAAAAATCAATCAATTGTTAAGTTAACTAAGGTGGACAATCTTTTCTAGGACCCACTTATGACAAGGTCTAAATTTGCCTTCAATTACTTTTTTATCAAAATATTGTTTCAGCATCTATGCAAATGTTATTATGAAACCAATTTCATCTTTTTACTATAATTCTTTAATTACACTTGAAGACAATTAACTTATGTAAAAAACAACAAAAAATATCCCTATTCAATAAATTTTCCATATACCATGGTTGCAGTGACAGCTATAACTAAGACAGAGTACACAGATGTTGAAGTAGCCTGAAACCCTTTAAAATGGCTTCAAATAATTCACCAGAAGTTGGTCATCCAACCTTTTAAATGGTGCCCTTCTAACCTTTTTTATCCACCTACTAAAGATAAACCAAACTCCATTGCCACCAAATGTTTAAAAACAGGTTTTGAAAAAAAAAATAATTTCCTTCTGTGCACTGAAGTTTTTGAGTTAAAAAAACCTTGTTAAGAGCCTTAGTTTTGGAAAAACGATCACATGAGTGACATCATATTTATATACATCATACTCTCAGTAATGGTTGTATCATTTTTAGTGTTTTTAATGCAGGCAAAATTACACAAGAAACATGAATAAGTATAAAATACAAAGTATTATGAGTCGTTTTGCAAAAGGCATTTTATGTAGTTTCATAATACCTAGAAGACAAATAAATAACATAGACCATGAAGAACACAGACATATACAGATAGAATACTTGCACAATTAAAATTACAAGTCAAAATTGAAAATTAAAAACAAAAAAAAATATAAGGTTAAAATATAAATAACAGCAAGTATTAGAAGCAACAGCAAGAATCAGGGCTTGTCAAATTTTTTTTTTCGGAAAATTGGTATCCTGGGATTTTCTAACCTGCAAAAACAACCTAAATAGATCAAGAGTTTGAGAAAATTTGCTTGGAGATTCAATTTGAAAAAATCATATGACTGAGGTCATAATTATGATCATATTTCTACATATGCTCATGCATAGTTCTACATATGCTCATGCATACTTCTACATATGCTCATGAGGTCAAATTTACATATTTCTTCATATGATCATTTAAAAGAATAAACTACATGCCCCTCCCCCCTTCAGGAGTGATCATATTGTTTTCAAATGTTTGATGCATGCAGCATTACAAAAGGAACATAGCTAAGCATAAAACACTAAGTGTGATGAGTCAATTTACAAAAAGTGTTATATGCAGTTTTCATAATGCCTAGAGGACATAGCAACAACCTAGACCATCAAATGTAATAAGACCAATCTGATCAGTTGAGATAAAGGGTATGGAAAAAATGCCTAAGGTATTGATAAATCTAACCTTTTGAAGTAAATTTCACGAAGAGTTTCTTTGTAATTTTTCCTTTATTTTCGGTTCAGATTTTTCCACTGGGGAAAAATGAAGAACAGAGAAATATACACCTAGAATACTTGCATCAGCAACAATTACAACCTGTAAAAACTAACGTGAAGAGTAAAGAGATACGCATGTACAAGACATGTGACAATGAGAAGTAACGCAAATTAAAAATGAAAGTGAAGAACAAAGAAATATGTAGTTAAAAGATATGCTAAAGCAAGAACAAAGAAATACGTTGTTAGAAGATAAGTGGCAGCAAGAATTACTAGTAATGGCTAGAGAGCAAGTATCATAAGGTATGAAACTGAAGTGAAGAACAAAGAATTTTGCTGTTAGAAGACAAGGGACCGCAAAAATAAAAATGAGTCAAAAATGAAACTGAAGAAGAAAGAAATATTATGAAAGAACACAAGAAAATCTTTGATGCTAACAAAATGTGGCAAAAAACTCAGTACAAACCTACAAAGATGCCATAAACTACTCAACTGGAAATCACAAGTCATTAGAACCCTTCAACATTATATGTATTCCCTGTGGAACCCTTCATTTTCCTGAAGAAAGAGAAGCAAACAACCATGAATAATTTGGAGGTTACTACTTACAAACAAAAATCAGTATAAACACGTATACTGCATGCAAAGCACCAGGGCCTGGCCTTAACATTGACTGCATAGTTTTTTCTTAAAACTGCCGTATTGACATTTCTAGCAAAAAAAAAATCTAAAAAGGTTAAAACTTTAAGGATGAATTAATATTTTTCCCAGGGCAGTTGTATTGAACCCATGGTGACATCAAGACTTTAAGAAGAGGCTCACAGTGTTAGCAGTAGGAAGACAAAATATAAAGAGAATTATTATATACAAGTCTGCTGTGTAGCTGTACCAAGGCTTGGCCTCAAAACTGACTAAACAGTTTTTTGTTCTTCTTAAAACTAGTATATTGACATTTCTGGCCACAAACAATCTAAATAGGTTACAACTTTGAGAAAAATATTTTTGTCAGGGTGGTTGTATGAAACCTATGGTGCCACCATGACATCAAAACAAAGCTGTAGTTAGAAGATAAGTGACAATGAGAATCAACATATACACTCCTACCATGTAGTTGTGCTGGGGACTGGAATACACATGCTGAGCTCCCAGTATAAAATTTATATATATCATAGATTTAAAATATTCCCTCCTGAGGAAAAAAACACTAAAACTTATCCATCAACACTTTCTGAAAAGTAAAGAACTCCAATAAATAATAAATGAGCAAAATTCAAATCAAACAATCTACCAAGCGTGAAACGACCACAAATCAGCATCAATAAATAAATGAAACCCAAAACGAACAGAAATTACAATAAATAACCGAGTCAACTCAAAACGAGCAGAAATTAACATAAGTTTGGCTCAAAACCCCTATGACTTCCTAAGGCCAGAGCATAATTTGCACTTTACTCAAAAAAAAAAATGAATGTGAATTGTCAGTTTAATATACATATACCGATATTTAGTAATCAAAATGTCAGTATTATTTGATTTATTAAAGTTATAAAAGTAAAAACCTTTATATTTTTTTCAGTAAAGTGCAAATTATGCTCTGGCCTTGGGAAGGCATTGGGGTTTTGAGCCCAACTTATGTTAATTTCTGCTCGTTTTGAGTTTACTCGGTTATTTATTGTAATTTCTGTTAATTTTGGTTTTCATTTATTTGTTGATACTGATTTGTGGTCGTTTCACGCTTGGTAGATTGTTTGATTTGATTTTTGCTCATTTATTATTTAATCAAGTTCTTTACTTTTTTTTGAAAAACTTATTATGTGAAAAAAGTTTTTTTAATCAATTATGACCAAACATCGTACTGGTTATAACTAGATTATTATACCTACAAAATTGCAAAAGTCTGTTTCCATTTTTACTACACCACACTGCTTCCTTTTACTACACCAAATTTACCTAGGCTAGGATACCATCTATCCCTATTTTAAAGGGTCAAAAACTTTAAAGGGTTTTCACTTTCGGGTTCAAAGCGTGTCGGACATGGATTCCTAGAATTTTAACGCGCCAGAATAGCATGGTTTAACATGGGTTCAGAGGAGACATTCGCCTGTTGAACACGGCACTCAAAACCACAAGCCTTGTTTTCAGGCCACCCAAATCCAACACGGCGTTTGTCACGGGTTGTGCAGATTATCGTTTTGAGTCCCGTGATTAACACGATGATTTCTTCTCAGAGCTCGTGTTCAACTATGCTATTCTCGCACTTTATAATTTTGAAGAAACTTGTCCAACACACTTGGAACCCTTTAGATGAAAACGCTCTAAAGTTTTGCTGGGTTGAACACGAGAAACATGAAAACGATTTTGAAGCCACTTCGGTGCCTGAAAACACGATTATAATTTGCACAGTCCGTGTCAAACTCCGTGTTGGATGTGAGTGGCCTAAAAACAAAGCTTTAGCTTAAATACTTGAATTGAATGGTTAAAAAATAGCAACATTGCTTGAAAAAGGGAGAAACACCCATAAAAAATAAAGTATTCTTAATGGAAATCACAGTAGAGTAGTACCTACCATATTGCGTGAAGCTATAGGAATTACCATGCTATTTACGTGAAGCTATAGGAAAAATATTCCCAGAGTATGTACTTATGGAATTGGGTGGATAATGTTCCTTTCTCTTCTACTTTAGAAGCTTATGTTCATTTCTATGCTCTTCCAGGGGCTTATGTTCACTCCCATGCTATTTTAAGGATTTATAGTCCCTCACATGCTATTTGCTTGGAGCTTATGTTCCATACTATGATATTCTAAGGACTTATGTTCCCTCATATGCTATTATAAGGGTTTATTCTCCCTCCCTTTCTATTATAAGGGTATATGTTACCTTACATGATATTCTACGGGCTTATGTTCCTTCCCATGTTATTCTACGTGTTTATCTTCCCTCCCATGCAATTTTAAGGGCTTATGTTCCCTCCCATGCTATTCTGGGAGGTTATGTTCCTTCCTATGCTATTATAAGGGTTTATGTTCCCTCCCATGCTATTCTAAGGGTTTATGTTCCCTCCCATGCTATTCTAAGGGTTTATCTTCCTTCTCATGCTATTCCAAGGGTTTATATTCCCTCCCATGCTATTCTAGGGGTTTATTTTCCGTCCCAATATATTTTATGTGCTTATATTCCATCCCATGCTCTTATAAGTGTTTTTAGTCCCTCCCATGCTATTCTATTGGTGTATGTTCCCTCTCATGCTAGTATAATTGTTTTTATTCCCCACATAGCAGTCTAAGGGTTTGTGTTCCATCCCTTGCTATTCTAATTGTTTTTGTTCAATCCCACGATTTTATAAGGTTTTATATTCACTGCCATTCTCTTGTCATTGTTAATATTCCATACCAGGACCTTTTAAGTGCTTATTCTCCCCCACATGCTCTTTTAGGAGCTTTTTTTCGTTCCTATGCTATTCTAAGTGCTTATTTTCCCTCCCATGCTATTCTAAGGGTTTATTTTTCCTCTCATGCTATTCTAAGGGTTTATGTTCCCTCCCATGCTATTCTAAGGGTTTATATTCCCTCCCATGCTATTCTAAGGGTTAATATTCCCTCCCATGCTGTTTTAAGGGCTTATGTTCCCTCCCATGCTATTCTAGGAGCTCATGTTCCTTCCTATGCTATTATAAGGGCTTATGTTCCCTCCCATGCTATTCTAAGGGTTTATGTTCCTTCCCATGCTATTCTAAGGGTTTATGTTCCCTCCCATGCTGTTCTAAGGGTTTATATTCCCTCCCATGCTATTCTAAGGGTTTGTAGTCCCTCCCATGCTATTTTAAGGGCTTATGTTCCCTCCCATGCTATTCTAAGGGTTTATGTTTCCTTCCATGCTTTTCTATAGCGCTATGTTCCTTCCATTTTTATTCTATGGGACCTCTACACGTGATTAAACACGTTATGAAACTACGTGCTATTTGCTTATGCCCCGTTGGTACCTTTCCAAACAAAGTGATAAAAAAAAGAAAAAAAAAAGTTATGAAACTACGTTCTATTTGCTTATGTCCTGTTGGTACCTTTCCAAGCGAGCGGGGATTCCCCACCTCTTCCTAAACATTGCAAAAAAAGATAGCAGTATGAACGGGGATTCCCCACAATAGTTTGTTTCAACTCTAAGTTTTTCAACCAGAGTGTTTTTCGAGCCATCATCCGTTTTTTACGGAGCCAATCAGAGACATCGATGCTTGGAAGATGGAGAAAAAAAAGGGTTAAAGTGATTAGCAGTTAAGGTAACCCCGAAGAGCATGTTAATTCATACCTTATTTATTATAAATTTGGAACAATATCAATCTATGAAAATGGTTAATGATGTTAGAATGACATTCTGAGTTGACCTAGCTTTACTTCTTCGATGTGTTCTGTATAATACACAAGTTGTGTTTGAACAGTGTTGTCAGTTTAAAATAGGGTCCAACATTATAGTATACTAAAAAGTTGATACTAAGAGAGATGTAGATGGCAAGAAAATAGTTTTTATAAAGAAATTCAGAACAAACCATAGAAATCCTTGCAAATCAAGTAGTAAGGTGTATGTGAGTACGAACCCTCAAGGATCATAAGCACCAATGACCCTAACCAGCAGAGACATCAACCCTCCATAGGTCCGCTATCCCTAAACTCGAAGGGCACCCCCTCCCTCCAACTTCTTGGGTCTCCTCCCCCCCCCCCATTTTTTTTTTTTCTTTTTTTTGGCAGTTGACATTTTTTCTGATAACAAGTATCATTCATTATGATCATAGCTTTCAAATGTGAAACTTAAGTCCATTTTTGGATCGAAAAATAAACTATTTCTATAAAATCTGAAGTAATAAGAGTTTTTGACCGTAAACTCCAGTTTTTTGTAAGAAAATTATGGAAAATACAATTCTCTGGTTCAAATGTGAAACTTAAGTCCATTTTTGGATCGAAAAGTAAACTATTTCTATAAAATATGAGTTAATAAGGGTTTTTGACCGTAAACTCTAATTTTTTGTAAGAAAATTATGGAAAATAAAATTATCTGGTTCAAATCTAAAACTTAATTCCATTTATGGATCGAAAAATAAAACTATTTCCGTAAAATCTGAGCTAATGAAGGTTTTTGACCGTAAACTCTAGTTTTTTGTAAGAAAATTATGGAAAATACAATTCTCTGGTTCAAATTTCAATCTTAAGTCCATTTTTGGATCGAAAAAATAAATTATTTCTTTAAAATCTGAGCTAATAAAGGTTTTTGACCGTAAACTCTAGTTTTTTGTAAGAAAATTATGGAAAATACAATTCTCTGGTTCAGATGTGAAACTTAAGTCCCTTTTTGGATCGAAAAATAAAACTATTTCTGTAAAATCTGAGCTAATAAAGGTTTTTGACCGTAAACTCTAGTTTTTGTAAGAAAATTATGGAAAATACAATTCTCTGATTCAAATGTGAATCTTAAGTCCATTTTTGGATCGAAAAAATAAATTATTTCTTTAAAATCTGAGCTAATAAATGTTTTTGACCGTAAACTCTAGTTTTTTGTAAGAAAATTATGGAAAATACAATTCTCTGGTTCAAATGTCAATCTTAAGTCCATTTTCGGATCGAAAAATAAACCATTTCTATAAAATCTGAGTTAATAAGTGTTTTTGACCGTAAACTCTAGTTCTTTGTAAGAAAATTATGGAAAATACAATTATCTGGTTCAAATCTGAAACTTAATTCCATTTATGCCCTTATAATAGCATAGGAAGGAACATAAGCTCCTAGAATAGCATGGGAGGGAACATAAACCCTTAGAATAGCATGGGAGGGAACAGAAACTCCTGGAATAGCATAGGAAGGAACATAAGCTCCTAGAATAGCATAGAAAGGAACATAATCCACCCAAATCCATAAGTACATGCTCTGGAAATGTTTTTCCTATAGCTTCACGCAAATAGCATGGTAATTCCTATTGTTTCACGCAATATGGTAGGTACTACTCTACTAATCACACCATCAGATTTGGCATATGAGAAAACCCTAGTGTAGAGGTTTTAAGCTCCTATATACAAAAAAACGGAATTTTGAATTTTTTGCCGGAAGCAAGATCACAGATGCATGTTTATTTGCTTGTTTTGTTTTTTCCCAAGAGTGATTGTATTGAACCAGTGATCCTAAAAGATCAAAAGAGGGCTCGTTTGATCGCAAAATCAAAAGTTCTAGTGCCCTTTTTAAGTGACCGAAAATACTGAAGGGCAGGTAGCCCTTCTCCCACGCCCCTTTTTTCCCAATGCTGTAT
The DNA here is from genome assembly GCF_049724085.1 of Artemia sp. Qi Xiang Cuo. NCBI lineage: Eukaryota > Metazoa > Arthropoda > Branchiopoda > Anostraca > Artemiidae > Artemia > Artemia sp. Qi Xiang Cuo. The sequence continues at coordinate 70,111,146 of NC_142803.1, forward strand.
GATAAAAATTCTGAGATAGCTATTTGGGCCTGCGCAGCGTGCACACTTCGCAACCAAACTTGCACAATCAGCAACTCTATGGTGTGGCGAGTGGCATTTGAGACAGTACCGAGGGGCCGACAGATAAGTTTAACAACATTTTACATAGCCTCGGCTTTTGACATGGAGTCGCAAAACTCAAACTCAACCGTAACAGTGTCACCGAGACGCATAGCTTCCACCACACCTGGATATCCTCGAAAAAATAAGAGGTCCATGTCCTTCGATTTTCCTCTGAATATCCTAAAAAACCGCTTAGTGATGACCTTGGATTAAGATTCTGCTAAAATCACTGAAATTGAGTCTTTGAAGTCCTCAGCAGCAGATGTTTCAACATTAATCAGCCATTTGTCACCTTACGAACTCAGCTTGGTAACTTCATCGTGGCAGCTTACTTTATCGAGCACTTCTTTGCGTTTTATCAGATTATTCAGTGTTTGCGGCACCTTAGAGACAACAACAGTGGCGTGAGAGTCAGTTGCCGGCGTCGCAGGGCAGGCAATGGTGGAAAGGGTTTATCATACGAATCGAACTTACTTGAAACAGTCTTTCGAAAGCGTTCCATTCTATTTAACTTTGCAGTCGAACTAGAATAAACCAAAGCAGGGATGACATGTACTTCGTTTGGAAAACGAATTACAAACGTCAGTAGGTCTATGTCTTCATCGTCAAATTTCACGAATATACTTAAAATATCATTCAGATGACTTACCAAAGCCTTCGGCCCCTGTCTTCTCGGAAACTCAGTCCCAGGTACGGCCGCAACATAGAGGAGTTTTTTTAGCTTCGATTACACTCGGAAAGTCCAAAAAAACTCCTTTCCGAACTTCAGTATTTCGTTTCATTCACTCCATTACCACGGTTATATTGCAAGAAAATTTAAAACTGGCAAAAATACAAGTCAATTATTCACTGTAAAGCTTGCGGATGCGCATATCATAAGAACCAAATACCAATAGGCAAAGGAAGAGTAGTTTTTTGCTACCTGATCCCCGCAGTTTAAGGGAGTCACACTCCCGGCAGGTACAACGGCCCTTGCGACAAGAAATTCCCCTCTTCGGTTCCTTATTAGTAATATTGAATTATATTCAGATTATTAAATCAAGTTAAAAAGACAGTACGATAATACAGCACCTTATATGAATAAGTAAAAATATCCAATCCAATGGTAAAATAGTCCATAAATATCAATTTATTATTTCATTTTTTGCGAAACTCACGGTCATTACAATCCACTGTAATTTATTCTAAATTTAATCCGGCTGAAAACTCATATAGGTGTTCATAGGTCAAATGCCAAATGAGAACTGAATCCTTCTATAGGAAATAAGCGAGTTGCCCAATACTCACTACCTTTAGTCATACAAATTTCCAATTTTGGCTCCTTCTTGAGCTGGTAATTTTTTTAATGGATAAATTTTATTTTCTAATAAATAAAATTCTGAAATTTTCGGGAGAGGGGGGTGGGCTTATTTAGATTTTGTCCTGGGTGCAAGAGAGGCCAAACCCGCCGCTTATGTGCCTATTACAGGCAACTATGATCTGTCAATAAAGTAGGCACGAGAACAGGACGGCCTTAATGACGGAAGTTACAATTTTACTTCGAGCTGCATATGTAGTCTTAATGGTATAGACAATGGCCCAACCATAGGAGCCGTCGTCTCAATTTACAATTTTACAATTTCCGAGACTGGGTACTGTTGTTTACAGCGCTCACAGATGTCTTCATAAGATCCTCGCTCTTGGCACTGGGCACGTAGAATATGATGAAAACAATTGTGATCAAAGACATCCAGTTTACTACTATTTTGAGCGTTGACAACGCTTGTTTCACATCCATATAGGAGTGTACTTCTGACGATTGCCTCGTAGACTCTAATTTCCGTAGTGAGGCTTATACTTCGACACTTCATCAGTGATTTATTGAGCGAAGATAAACTGGCAGAGGGTAGGCGAATGCGACTTTCAATTTCATGATCAGATCCCCCCTCTGAATCCACAAGGGATCCGAGGTGACAAATTATTTAACTTGTTCAATACTGTTGCCATCTAATAATATACATGAGGAAACCTTGGGAATTGGCATACATCAATTTAGTCTTTCTTGGGTTAATTCTTAATCCAACCATTGCAGAGTAATATTGAACTTTGTACCTCATCATTTGGGCTTTTAGTAGATCATCCTCAGTGACGGCAAAATCATCAGCATAATCTATATCAGTGACCAGAACACCTTTTCCAACCATTCCTCCATCATCTGTGCTGAAAACTCTCTCTATAATCCAGTCAGTTACGTAATTGAAAAGGATGGGGATAGGACATAGTCTTGTTTTACTCCTGAGTGTACGGCGAAATTTTCTGATTCTTCACCATAAGCCCGTAACCTCACCTGCATGCCCTCATAGTATGCTTTCGAAAGATCTAAAAAATTTGAAGACATTCCATCTCCTTCTAGGATACGCCAGATCATATCTCGCTCAACTGAATTGAATGCTGCTATGAAACAGATGAAGATAAGGATCAGCGTTAAATCAAATCTAAGGCATTGCTGTAGTTGCATGCAGCATAAGGATGAAAATTTGATTTATACATTAACCTCCTATTAGAATGGCAGCTTGTTCTTTTCTCATTCCCATTTCTTTGGCCTGTTTAAATATATTGAGGATACTAATGGAAAACCACTTTGCTGCAATATTAGTGAGAGCGATTCTATGGAAATTCTTACATTCTGATTTGTCATTCTTTTTTATTAAAGGAAGAAGGAATGAAACTTTCCAGTTCTTTGAGAAATTTTTTCGGTCCAGATTTGGTCAGTCAGTGGTTTGAGTTGAGCAGCGAAAATCTCATCTGCAGTTTTATATACTTCTGGAGCCAGACAGACTTTACCCGAAGACTTTTGGTTCTTCAGTGAACGATTTAAAAAAAAATCAATATCGGGAGGGTTCAAGGCAAACTTTATAATAAGGTGCTCGAAAGACAACTTGAGGAGGACTTGGGGTTATCTGCAGATGATGTGACGAATTAAAGAGTTTTTGAAAAAGTTCCTGCCATCTTGATACTTTCACTGATAGGTTCGTTATCACATGCCTGTCTCTCAGGCGAATGATCTTAGAGACTTGTTGTTTTCTCTAAGTGGCCTGTTTCAGCAATTGATAAAGCTTACGGGTGTCTTGTGCCTTAGACGTGGCTTCCAAGGAGTCTGTCATTTCTTTCCAGTAGTTATGCCATTCTATTCTGTAACATTTCTTAACTTCTGCTCTACGCTTCTTACGCTCTATCTTAGAGCAAGAAGCTAGACAGTTGTTGGCTAACTTAATGGTTCCTTCACTGATCCAGCAGTTTTTTTTGTTTTTTTTCTTACTAAGGACTTCTGTCACTGACTCCAGCATTACTGCAGCAAATTGCTCTTATTTATCTTCTACAGAACTATAGAGAAGTTCTTCGACGTTTTCTTCATCATTCACGTTGTCTTGGTCTTGGTTCCAGGGTTCCATAGTCTTTGTTCCATTTATCCTAAGGGGTATACGAGTTTCTACACCTGGTGGATACCTGGTCTGAATTCTAGTAATTATTAGGTTGTGATCAGAACCGGACTTGAAGCCTAAGTTAGCACCAAGACATGAGCGAGAATCCAGCACAAAACTTTTGAATCTAGACTTGACAAGTACAAAATCTATCTGAACTTTGGCAGCTCCGTTATTTGAGTGCAACATTATTTTGGTTCAACACTTGCATTCCAATGTTCAGCAACAACAAGGGATTCCTGGGACGGATTTTGTGCCAGAATTCATTTCAGGCCATTATAAAACGTTCACTTTGCCTCAACCGTCACATTTAAGGTCGAGGGGTACGCAGAGATGACTGTAAAATTAGTCGTTTACCCTCTAAACTCTACGAAAACATGTCTCGGAGATATTAGATCCCATTCAATAAGAGCACGATATTCAGCATCAAAAGGGAGAAAACCGACTCAAGGTTGACCAGAGTAGTCATCAACTCCTGAATAATAAAAGTAATATGGTTCATTTAATGAGCTAATAATAGTTGATACACCAGAATCGGGGATTCGAATTTCACCCAAACATAAAAAGTCGACTCCATGCTTCTGCATCTCATTTGCAACTAGTATTTTGGATGCATCTACTTCAGTTGATCGGACGTTCCGCGATCCGATCTTCAAGGAGACTGAACTATCTAGGAAGCCTTGTCAACTTTTCATCTCCATCACCTTTCCTAACGGGAGCGCCACATCAGATTTGCAATACTTATACTTCGCATTATCATGGATGTTTCTTGAGGATTTATTTGACCAGCAAGTTCCCAGCTTAATGGCACCCTCTACGTGTTTGCCTAGCAATTAATAATGATGTTATTTCCACCTCTCCATCACTTTAAGGCCTCGCAGTAGGATTCCCCACCGGAAGACTCGGGGTGAAATGTCTCTGCAACCTAGCTTCTGAGGGCTTAGGAGAAGTTATAATGTTAGCGAATCTACTTATTTTAAAGTAACTGTTGTTAAAATATTGCTAAATATTTATTTTTAAGATAGATATTTATATAACAGATAAATATATAATAAATATAATCTAATTATTAATTTTTTAATTTGCCTATAAAATTTTGATTTAAAATGTATTTTATGTCCGTATAAAAAATTCAAAATTTAAGGAAAAATTGTTAGAATTTAGCAACGTGGATATCGTTATGCCCAAAAAGAAAGGACTTTCTTTTTCAAAATGAGACTCATAATGGAAAGTGACAAAATCTTCCTTAAGGAAATCTGAAAGGAAGGAAAATCCCCCTGAGATTGATCCAAAGGATATCACAAGAAACAGGGTTAAATAAAGATTGCATCTTGTTTTGAT
>NC_142803.1:70116549-70188907 GCF_049724085.1 Artemia sp. Qi Xiang Cuo
TTTGTTTTTGTCGTTCTGTTTTCGCTTTATTTGACGCTAAAGTGCGAATTCGGCCATTTTGGGCTTGTGATAGCCGTTTTTCAGCAAGGAAATTCATTTGGTTAAAGACTTCTTGTAATTGAAAAGAAATAATTTGCAAAATAAAAACTTTTTTTTACAAAAACTGCATTTTCTATAACACTGTAGTATTTGACATTGACCCTTTTATAAATTTAGTTGTTGTTTAATTGTTTGTTTTTGTCGTTCTTATTTCGCTTTATTTGACGCTAAAGTGCGAATTCGGCCATTTTGGGCTTGTGATAGCCGTTTTCCAGCAAGGAAATTCATGTAGTTAAACACTTCTTGTAATTTAAAATAAATAATTTTCAAAATAAAAACTTTTTTTTACAAAAACTCCATTTTTTATAATACTGTAGTATTTAATATTGACCCAATTATAATTTTAGTTGTTGTTTAATTGTTTGTTTTTGTCGTTCTTTTTTCGCTTTATTTGACGCTAAAGTGCGAATTCGGCCATTTTGGGCTTGTGATAGCCGTTTTTAAGCAAGGAAATTCATGTGGTTAAAGACTTCTTGTAATTTAAAATAAATAATTTGCAAATTAAAAACTTTTTTTTACAAAAACTCCATTTTCTATAACACTGTAGTATTTGACATTGACCCTTTTATAATTTAAGTTGTTGTTTAATTGTTTGTTTTTGTCGTTCTTTTTTCCCTTTATTTGACGCTAAAGTGTGAATTCGGCCATTTTGGGCTTGTGATAGCCGTTTTCAAGCAAGGAAATTCATATGGTTAAACACTTCTTGTAATTTAAAATAAATAATTTTCAAAATAAAAACTTTTTTTACAAAAACTCCATTTTCTATAACACTGTAGTATTTGACATTGACCCAATTATAATTTTACTTGTTGTTTAATTGTTTGTTTTTGTCTTTCTTTTTTCGCTTTATTTGACGCTAAAGTGCGAATTCGGCCATTTTGGGCTTGTGATAACAGTCTTTCAGCAAAGAAATTCATGTGGCTAAACACTTCTTGTAATTTAAAATAAATAATTTTCAAAATAAAAACTTTTTTTACAAAAACTCCATATTCTATAACACTGTAATGTTTAATATTGACCCATTTATAATTTTAGTTGTGGTTTAATTGTTTGTTTTTGTCGTTTTTTTTTCGCTTTATTTGACGCTAAAGTGCGAAATCGGCCATTTTGGGTTTGTGATAGCCGTTTTTCAGCAAGGAAATTCATTTGGTTAAACACTTCTTGTAATTAAAAATAAATAATTTTGAAATTCAAAACTTTTTTTTACAAAAACTCCATATTCTATAAAACTGTAGTATTTGACATTGACCCATTTATAATTTTAGTTGTTGTTTAATTGTTTGTTTTTGTCGTTCTTTTTTCCCTTTATTTGACGCTAAAGTGTAAATTCGGCCATTTTGGGCTTGTGATAACCGTTTTTCAGCAAAGAAATTCATGTGGCTAAACACTTCTTGTAATTTAAAATAAATAATTTTCAAAATAAAAACTTTTTTTACAAAAACTCTATATTCTATAACACTGTAATATTTGAAATTGACCCTTTTATAATTTTAGTTGTGGTTTAATTGTTTGTTTTTGTCGTTCTTTTTTCCCTTTATTTGACGCTAAAGTGCGAAATCGGCCATTTTGGGCTTGTGATAACCTTTTTTCAGCAAGGAAATTCATTTGGTTAAACATTTCTTGTAATTAAAAATAAATAATTTGAAAAATAAAAACTTTTTTTTACAAAAACTCCAATTTCTATAACACTGTAGTTTTTGATATTCACCCATTTATAATTTTAGTTGTGGTTTAATTGTTTGTTTTTGTCGTTCTTTTTTCGCTTTATTTTACGCTAAAGTGCGAATTCGGCCATTTTGGGCTTGTGATAGCCGTTTTTCAGCAAGGAAATTCATGTGGTTAAACACTTCTTTTAATTGAAAATAAAAAATTTTCAAAATAAAAAACTTTTTCTACAAAAACTCCATCTTCTATAACACTGTAGTGTTTGAAATTCACCCATTTATAATTTTAGTTGTTTTTTAATGTTTTATTTTGGTTGTTGTTTTTTCGCTTTATTCGACACTAAAGTGTGAAATTAACCATTTTGGGCTTGTGATAACCATTTTTAAGCAAGGAAATTCATGTGGCTAGATACTTATTGTAATATAAAATAAATAATTTTTCAAAATAAAAACTTTTTTTACAAAAACTCCATATTCTTTAGCACTGTAACATTTTATATTGACCCTTTTATAATTTTAGTTGTTGTTTAAGTGTTTGTTTTTGTCGTTATTTTTTCGCTTTATTTGATGCTAAAGTGCGAATTCGGCCATTTTGGGCTTGTGATAACCGTTTTCCAGCAAGGAAATTCATTTAGCTAAAAACTTCTTGTAATTAAAAATAAATAATTTTCAAAATAAAAACTTTTTTTACAAAAACTCTATATTCTATAACACTGTAGTATTTGATATTGACCCATTTATAATTTTAGTTGTGGTTTAAGTGTTTGTTTTTGTCGTTCTTTCTTCGCTTTATTTTACGCTAAAGTGCGAATTCAGCCATTTTGGGCTTGTGATAGCCGTTTTTAAGCAAGGAAATTCATGTGGTTAAACACTTCTTGTAATTTAAAATAAATAATTTTCAAAATAAAAACTTTTTTACAAAAACTTAAATTTCTATAACACTGTAGTATTTAATATTCACCCATTTACAATTTTAGTTGTTGTTTAATTGTTTGTTTTTGTCGTTCTTTTTTCGCTTTATTTGACGCTAATGTGCGAATTATGCCATTTTGGGCTTGTGATGGCCGTTTTTCAGCAAAGAAATTCATATGGTTAAACACTTCTTGTAATTTAAAATAAATAATTTTCAAAATAAAAACTTTTTTTACAAAAAATCCATTTTCTATAATACTGTAGAATTTGACATTGACCCATTGATAATTTTAGTTGTTGTTTAATTGTTTGTTTTTGTCGTTCTTTTTTCGCTTTATTTGACGCTAAAGTGCGAATTCGGCCATTTTGGGCTTGTGATAACCTTTTTTCAGCAAGGAAATTCATGTAGTTAAACACTTCTTGTAATTTAAAAAAAATAATTTGAAAAATAAAAACTTTTTTTTTACAACCAATCCCAATTAGATAATACTTTATAATTTGGCATTCAGCCAATGATTAATTTAGTTGAGGTTTAAGTGTTTGGATTTTTAATTCTGTTTTCGGTGTATTTTTCTATAAATTGTGACATCTGACAGGTTTGGTTTGTGATAGCATTTTTTCAGCAAGGAAATTCATGTGGTTAAAGACTTATTGTAATTAAAAATAAATAATTTTCAAAATCAAAACTTTTTTTTACAAAAACTCCATTTTTTATAACACTGTAGCATTTGACATTGACCCATTTATAATTTTAGTTGTTGTTTAATTGTTTATTTTTGTCGTTCTTTTTTCGCTTTATTTGACGCTAAGGTGTGAATTTGGCCATTTTGGGTTTGTGATAGTCATTATTCAGCAAGGAAAAATTCATGTGGTTAAAGACATCTTGTAATTTAAAATAAATAATTTTCAAAATAAAATCTTTTTTTTACAAAAACTCCATTTTTTATAATACTGTAGTATTTGATATTGACCCTTTTATAATTTTAGTTGTTGTTTAATTGTTTGTTTTTGTCGTTCTTTTTTCGCTTTATTTGACGCTATAGTGCTAATTCGGCCATTTTGGGTTTGTGATAGCCTTTTTCCAGCAAGGAAATTCATGTGGTTAAAGACTTCTTGTAATTTAAAATAAATAATTTTCAAAATAAAAACTTTTTTTTACAAAAACTCCATTTTTTATAACACTGTAGTATTTGACATTGACCCATTTATAATTTTAGTTGTTGTTTAATTGTTTGTTTTTGTCGTTCTTATTTCGCTTTATTTTACGCTAAAGTGTGAATTCGGCCATTTTGGGCTTGTGATAGCCGTTTTTCAGCAAGGAAATTCATGTGGTTAAACACTTCTTGTAATTTAAAATAAATAATTTTCAAAATAAAAACTTTTTTTTACAAAAAACTCCATTTTCTATAACACTGTAGTATTTGACATTGACCCATTTATAATTTTAGTTGTTGTTTAATTGTTTGTTTTTGTCGTTCTTTTTTCGCTTTATTTGACGCTAAGGTGCGAATTTGGCCATTTTGGGTTTGTGATAGCCGTTTTTCATCAATGAAATTCATTTTGTTAAACAATTATTGTAATTTAAAATAAATAATTTTCAAAATAAAAACTTTTTTTTACAAAAACTCCATTTTCTATAACACTGTAGTATTTAACATTGACCCATTTATAATTTTAGTTGTTGTTTTAATTGTTTGTTTTTGTCGTTCTTTTTTCGCTTTATTTGACGCTAAAGTGCGAATTTGGCCATTTTGGGCTTGTGATAGCCGTTTTTAAGTAAGGAAATTCATGTAGTTAAACACTTCTTGTAATTTAAAATAAATTATTTTCAAATTAAAATTTTTTTTACAAAAACTCCATTTTCTATAACACTGTGGTATTTGACATTGACCTACTTATAAGTTAAGTTGTTGTTTAATTGTTTGTTTTCGTCGTTCTTTTTTCGCTTTATTTGACGCTAAAGTGCCAATTCGGCCATTTTGGGCTTTTGATAGCCGTTTTCCAGCCAAGAAATTCATATGGTTAAACACTTCTTGTAATTGAAAATAAATAATTTTCAAAATAAAAACTTTTTTACAAAAACTCCATTTTCTATAACACTGTAGAATTTGACATTGACCCAATGATAATTTTAGTTGTTGTTTAATCGTTTGTTTTGTGGTTCTTTTTTCGATTTATTTGACGCTAAGGTGCGAATTAGGCCGTTTTGGGCTTGTAATAGACTTTATAAAGCAAGGAAATTCATGTGGTTAAAGACTTCTTGTAATTCAAAATAAATAATTTTCAAATTAAAAACTTTTTTTTACAAAAACTCCATTTTTTATAAAACTGTAGTATTTGACATTGACCCATTTATAATTTTAGTTGTTGTTTAATTGTTTGTTTTTGTCGTTCTTTTTTCCCTTTATTTGACGCTAAAGTGCGAAATCGGCCATTTTGGGCTTGTGATAACCGTTTTTAAGCAAGGAAATTCATTTGGCTAAACACTTCTTACAATTTAAAATAAATAATTTTCAAAATAAAAACTTTTTTTACAAAAACTCCATATTCTATAACACTGTAATATTTGACATTGACCCATTTATAATTTTAGTTGTTGTTTAATTGTTTGTTTTTGTCGTTCTTTTTTTGCTTTATTTGACGCTAAAGTGTGAATTCGGCCATTTTGGGCTTGTGATAGCCGTTTTTCAGCAAGGAAATTCATGTGGCTAAACACTTCTTGTAATTTAAAATAAATTATTTTAAAAATAAAAAATTTTTCTACAAAAACTCCATTTTCTATAACACTGTAGTATTTAATATTGACCCATTTATAATTGTAGTTGTTGTTTAATTGTTTGTTTTTGTAGTTCTTTTTTCGCTTTATTTGACGCTAAAGTGCGAATTCGGCCATTTTGGGCTTGTGATAGCCGTTTTTCAGCAAGGAAATTCATGTGGTTAAACACTTCTTGTAATTTGAAATAAATAATTTTCAAAATAAAAACTTTTTTTACAAAAACTCCATTTTCTATAACACTGTAGTATTTGACATTGACCCATTTATAATTTTAGTTTTTGTTTAATTGTTTGTTTTTGTCGTTCTTTTTTCGCTTTATTTGACGCTAAAGTGCGAATTCGGCCATTTTAGGCTTGTGATCGCCATCTTTCATAAAAGAAATTCACGTTTGTTAAACAATTCTTGTAATTTGAAAAAAAAATAATTTTCAAAATAAAAACTTTTTTTTTTTAGAAAAAGTCGATTTTGTATCACAATTTAGTATTTGACATTGATCCTTTTATAATTTTAGTTGTTGTTTAATTGTTTGTTTTTGTCGTTATTTTTTAGCTTTATTTGACGCTAAAGTGCGAATTCGGCCATTTTGGGCTTGTGATAGCCGTTTTTAAGCAAGGAAATTCATGTGGTTAAACACTTCTTGTAATTTAAAATAAATAATTTTCAAAATAAAAACTTTTGTTTACAAAAACTCCATTTTCTATAACACTGTAGTATTTGACCTTGACCCATTTATAATTTTAGTTGTTGTTTGATTGTTTATTTTGGTTGTTATTTTTTCGCTTTATTTGACGCTAAAGTGCGAATTCGGCCATTTTGGGCTTGTGATAGCCGTTTTTCAGCAAGGAAATTCATGTGGTTAAACACTTCTTGTAATTGAAAATAAATAATTTTCAAAATAAAAACTTTTTTTACAAAAACTCCATTTTCTATAACACTGTAGTATTTGACATTGACTCATTTATAATTTTAGTTGTTGTTTAATTGTTTGTTTTGTCGTTCTTTTTTCGCTTTATTTGACGCTAAAGTGCGAATTCGGCCATTTTGGGCTTGTGATAGCCGTTTTTCAGCAAGGAAATATCATGTGGTTAAACACTTCTTGTAAATGAAAATAACTAATTTTCAAAATAAAAACTTTTTTTACAAAAACTCCATTTTCTATAACACTGTAGTATTTGACATTGACCCAATTATAATTTTAGTTGTTGTTTCATTGTTTATTTTGGTCGTTCTGTTTTCGCTTTATTTGACGCTAAAGTGCAAATTCGGCCATTTTGGGCTTGTGATAGCCTTTTTTCAGCAAGGAAATTCATGTGGTTAAACACTTCTTGTAATTTAAAATAAATAATTTTCAAAATAAAAACTTTTTTTTACAAAAACTCCATTTTCTATAACACTGTAGCATTTGACATTGACCCATTTATAATTTTAGTTGTTGCTTGATTGTTTCTTTAGATTGTTGTTTTTTCACTTTATTTGACGCTAAAGTGCGAATTCGGCCATTTTGGGCTTGTGATGGCCGTTTTTCAGCAAGGAAATTCACGTGGTTAAACACTTCTTGTAATTTAAAATAAATAATTTTCAAAATAAAAACTTTTTTTTACAAAAACTCCATTTTCTATAACACTGTAGTAATTGACATTGACCCATTTATAATTTTATTTGTTGTTTAATTGTTTGTTTTTGTCGTTCTGTTTTCGCTGTATTTGACGCTAAAGTGCGAATTCGGCCATTTTACGCTTGTGATAGCCGTTTTTCAGCAAGGAAATTCATGTGGTTAAACACTTCTTGTAATTTAAAATAAATAATTTTCAAATTAAAAACTTTTTTTTACAAAAACTCCATTTTCTATAACACTGTAGTATTTGACATTGACCTATTTATAATTTTAGTTGTTGTTTAATTGTTTGTTTTTGTCGTTCTGTTTTCGCTTTATTTGACGCTAAAGTGCGAATTCGGCCATTTTGGGCTTGTGATAGCCGTTTTTCAGCAAGGAAATTCATGTGGTTAAACACTTCTTGTAATTTAAAATAAATAATTTTCAAAATAAAAACTTTTTTTACAAAAACTCCATTTTCTATAACACTGTAGTATTTGACATTGACCCATTTATAATTTTAGTTGTTGTTTAATCGTTTGTTTTGTGGTTCTTTTTTCGCTTTATTTGACGCTAAAGTGCGAATTCGGCCATTTTGGGCTTGTGATAGCCGTTTTTCAGCAAGGAAATTCATGTGGTTAAACACTTCTTGTAATTTAAAATAAATAATTTTCAAAATAAAAACTTTTTTTACAAAATTTCCATTTTCTATAACTTTGTAGTATTTGACATTGACCCATTTATAATTTTAGTTGTTGTTTAATTGTTTGTTTTTGTCATTCTTTTTTCGCTTTATTTGACGCTAAAGTGCGAATTCGGCCATTTTGGGCTTGTGATAGCCGTTTTTCAGCAAGGAAATTCATGTGGTTAAACACTTCTTGTAATTTAAAATAAATAATTTTCAAAATAAAAACTTTTTTTTACAAAAACTCCATTTTCGATAACACTGTAGTATTTGACATTGACCCATTTATAATTTTAGTTGTTGTTTAATTGTTTGTTTTTGTCGTTCTTTTTTCGCTTTATTTGACGCTAAAGTGCGAATTCGGCCATTTTGGGCTTGTGATAGCCGTTTTTCAGCAAGGAAATTCATGTGGTTAAACACTTCTTGTAATTTAAAATAAATAATTTTAAAAATAAAAACTTTTTTTTACAAAAACTCCAGTTTCTGTAACACTGTAGCATTTGACATTGACCCATTTATAATTTTAGTTGTTGTTTGATTGTTTTTTTTTATAGCTGTTTTTTCGCTTTATTTGACGCTAAAGTGTGAATTTCGACATTTCGGGCTTGTCATAGCCATTTTTCATCAAGGAAATTCATGTGGTTAAACACTTCTTGTAATTGAAAATAAATAATTTTCAAAATAAAAACTTTTTTTACAAAAACTCCATTTTCTATAACACTGTAGTAATTGACATTGACTTATTTATAATTTTAGTTGTTGTTTAATTGTGTGTTTTGTCTTCTTTTTTCGCTTTATTTGACGCTAAAGTGCGAATTCGGCCATTTTGGGCTTGTGATAGCCGTTTTTCAGCAAGGAAAATCATGTGGTTAAACACTTCTTGTAATTTAAAATAAATAATTTTCAAAATAAAAACTTTTTTTACAAAAACTCCATTTTCTATAATACTGTAGTATTTGACATTGACCCATTTATAATTTTAGTTGTTGTTTCATTGTTTATTTTTGTCGTTCTGTTTTCGCTTTATTTGACGCTAAGGTGCGAAATCGGCCATTTTGTTCTTTGTAGATCATTGTTTAAGAAAGAAAATTCCCGTGTTTAAAACTTCTTTTAATATAAAATAAATAATTTGCAAATTCAAAACTTTTTTATTCAAAAAATCCAAATAAGATAGCAAACTATTAGTGGACATCCAAAATTTTATAAAGTTATTCGGTGTTTAATTGCTTATTTTTTGGGCTGAGATTTTGTTTTATTTAACTCTGAAGTGCTAATTTGGCCATTTTGGGCTTGTGATAGCCATTTTTCAGCAAGGAAATTCATTTTTTTAAAAACTTCTTTCGAATGAAAATAAATAATTTTCAAAATAAAAACTTTTTTTTACAAAAACTCCATTTTCTATAACACTGTAGTATTTGACATTGACCCATTTATAATTTTAGTTGTTGTTTAATTGTGTGTTTTGTCTTCTTTTTTCGCTTTATTTGACGCTAAAGTGCGAATTCGGCCATTTTGGGCTTGTGATAGCCGTTTTTCAGCAAGGAAATTCATGTGGTTAAACACTTCTTGTAATATAAAATAAATAATTTTCAAAATAAAAACTTTTTTTTACAAAAACTCCATTTTCTATAACACTGTAGTATTTGAAATTGACCCATTTATAATTTTAGTTTTTGTTTAATTGTTTGTTTTTGTCGTTCTTTTTTCGCTTTATTTGAAGCTTAAGTACGAATTTGGCCATTTTGGGCTTGTGATAGCCGTTTTTCAGAAAGGAAATTCTTTTGGTTAAACACTTCTTGTAATTAAAAATAAATAATTTTCAAAAAAAAAACTTTTTTTTTACAAAAACTCCACTTTCTATAACACTGTAGTATTTAATATTGACCCATTTATAATTTTAGTTGTTGTTTAATTGTTTGTTTTTGTCGTTCTTTTTTCGCTTTATTTGACGCTAAAGTGAAAATTCGGGCATTTTGGGCTTGTGATAATCGTTTTTAAGCAAGGAAATTCATTTGTTTAAACACTTCTTGTAATTTAAAATAAATAATTTTCAAAATAAGAACTTTTTGTACAAAAAATCTATATTCTATAACACTGTAGTATTTGACATTGACCCATTTATAATTTTAGTTGTTGTTTAATTGTGTGTTTTGTTTTCTTTTTTCGCTTTATTTGACGCTAAAGTGTGAATTCGGCCATTTTGGGCTTGTTATGGCCATTTTTCAGCAAGGAAATTCATGTGGTTAAACACTTCTTGTAATTTAAAATAAATAATTTTCAAAATAAAAACTTTTTTTTACAAAAACTCCATTTTCTATAACACTGTAGTATTTGACATTGACCCATTTATAATTTTATTTGTTGTTTAATTGTTTGTTTTTGTCGTTCTGTTTTCGCTTTATTTGACGCTAAAGTGCGAATTCGGCCATTTTGGGCTTGTGATAACCGTTTTTCAGCAAGGAAATTCATGTGGCTAAACACTTCTTGTAATTTAAAATAAATAATTTTCAAAATAAAAACTTTTTTTACAAAAACTCCATTTTCTATTACACTGTAGTGTTTGACATTGACCCGTTTATAATTTTAGTTGTTGTTTAATGGTTTATTTTGGTTGTTGTTTTTCGCTTTATTTGACGCTAAAGTGTGAATTTCGCCATTTTGGGCTTGTGATAGCCGTTTTTCAGCAAGGAAATTAATGTGGTTAAAACTTCTTGTGATTTAAAATAAATAATTTTCAAAATAAAAACTTTTTTTACAAAAACTCCATTTTCTATAACACTGTAGTATTTGACATTGACCCATTTATAATTTTAGTTGTTGTTTAATTGTGTGTTTTGTGTTCTTTTTTCGCTTTATTTGACGCTAAAGTGCGAATTCGGCCATTTTGGGCTTGTGATAGCAGTTTTTCAGCAAGGAAATTCATGTGGTTAAACACTTCTTGTAATTTAAAATAAATAATTTTCAAAATAAAAACTTTTTGTACAAAAAATCTATATTCTATAAAACTGTAGTATTTGACAGTGACCCATTTATAAATTTAGTTGTGGTTTTATTGTTTGTTTTTGTCGTTTTTTTTTTTCTTTATTTGATGCTCAAGTGTGAAATCGGCCAGTTTGGGTTTGCGATAGCCGTGTTCCAGAAAGAACATTCATTTGGTTAAAAACTTCTTGTAATTTAAAATAAATAATTTTCAAAATAAAAACTTTTTTTTACAAAAACTCCATTGTCTATAACACTGTAGTATTTGACATTGTCCCATTTATAATTTTAGTTTTTTTTTAATTGTTTTTTTTTTTAATTTTTTTTTTCGCTTTATTTGACGCTTAAGTACGAATTCGGCCATTTTGGGCTTGTGATATCCGTTTTTCAGAAAGGAAATTCATGTGGTTAAACAATTCTTGTAATTTAAAATAAATAATTTTCAAAATAAAAACTTTTTTTTTACAAAAACTTCATTTTCTATAACACTGTAGTATTTAAAATTGACCCATTTATAATTTTAGTTGTTGTTTAATTGTTTGTTTTTGTCGTTCTTTTTTATCTTTATTTGACGCTAAAGTGCTAATTCGGCAATTTTGGGCTTGTGATAGCCGTTTTTCAGCAAGGAAATTCATGTGGTTAAACACTTCTTGTAATTTAAAATAAATAATTTTCAAAATAAAAACTTTTTTTACAAAAACTCCATATTCTATAACACTGTAGTATTTGACATTGACCCATTTATATTTTTAGTTGTTGTTTAATTGTGTGTTTTGTCTTCTTTTTTCGCTTTATTTGACGCTAAAGTGCGAATTCGGCCATTTTGGGCTTGTGATAGCCGTTTTTCAGCAAGGAAATTCAAGTGGTTAAACACTTCTTGTAATTTAAAATAAATAATTTTCAAAATAAAAACTTTTTTTTACAAAAACTCCATTTTCTGTAACACTGTAGTATTTGACATTGACCCATTTATAATTTTATTTGTTGTTTAATTGTTTGTTTTTGTCGTTCTGTTTTCGCTTTATTTGACGCTAAAGTGCGAATACGGCCATTTTGGGCTTGTGATAGCCGTTTTTCAGCAAGGAAAATCATGTGGTTAAACACTACTTGTAAATTAAAATAACTAATTTTCAAAATAAAAACTTTTTTTACAAAAACTCCATTTTCTATAACACTGTAGCATTTGACATTGACCCATTTATAATTTTAGTTGTTGTTTAAGTTCGTATTTAGGGTGTTGTTTTTTCGATTTATTTAACGCTAAAGTGCGAATTCGGCCATTTTGGGCTTGTGATAGCCGTTTTTCAGCAAGGAAATTCATGTGGTTAAACACTTCTTGTAATTAAAAATAAATAATTTTCAAAATAAAAACCTTTTTATACAAAAACTCCATTTTCTAAAACACTGTAGTATTTGACATTGACCCATTTATAATTTTAGTTGTTGTTTAATTGTGTGTTTTGTCTTCTTTTTTCGCTTTATTTGACGCTAAAGTGAGAATTCGGCCATTTTGGGCTTGTTATAGCCGTTTTTCAGCAAGGAAATTCATGTGGTTAAACACTTCTTGTAATTTAAAATAAATAATTTTCAAAATAAAAACTTTTTTTAAAAAAACTCCATATTCTATAACACTGTTATATTTGACATTGACTCTTTTATAATTTTAGTTGTTGTTTAATTGTTTTTTTTTGTAGTTCTTTCTTTGCTTTAATTTACGCTAAAGTGCGAATTCGGCCATTTTGGGTTTGTGATAGCTGTTTTTCAGCAAGGACATGCATGTGGTTAAACCCTTCTTGTAATTTAAAATAAATAATTTACAAAATAAAAACATTTTTTTACTAAAACTCCATTTTCTATAACACTGTAGTATTTGACAGTGACCCATTTATAATTTTAGTTGTTGTTTAATTGTTTGTTTTTGTCATTCTTTTTTCGCTTTATTTGACGCTAAAGTGTGAATTCGGCCATTTTGGGCTTGTGATAGCCGTTTTTCAGCAAGGAAATTCATGTGGTTAAACACTTCTTGTAATTTAAAATAAATAATTTTCAAAATAAAAACTTTTTTTTTACAAAAACTCCATTTTCTATAATACTGTAGTATTTGACATTGACCCTTTTATAATTTTAGTTGTTGTTTAATTGTTTGTTTTTGTCGTTCTTTTTTAGCTTTATTTGACGCTATAGTGGGAATTCGGCCATTTTGGGCTTGTGATAGCCGTCTTTCATCAAGGAAATTCTTGTTTGTTAAACACTTCTTGTAATTTAAAATAAATAATTTTCAAAATAAAAACTTTTTTTTTTACAAAAACTAGACTTTCTATAACACTTTATCATTTTACCTTGACCCATTTATAATTTTAGTTTTTGTTTAATTGTTTGTTTTTGCGGTTCTTTTTTTGCTTTATTTGACGCTAAGGTGCGAAATCGGCCATTTTGGGCTTGTGATAGCCGTTTTTCAGCAAGGAAATTCATGTGGTTAAAGATTTCTTGTAATTAAAAATAAATAATTTGCAAAATCAAAACTGTTTTTTACAAAAACTCCATTTTCTAAAAAACTGTTGTATTTGACATTCACCCATTTATATTTTTTGTTTTTTTTTAATTGTGTTTTTTGTCTTCTTTTTTCGCTTTATTTGACGCTAAAGTGCGAATTCGGCCATTTTGGGCTTGTGATGGCCGTTTTTCAGCAAGGAAATTCATGTGGTTAAACACTTCTTGTAATTTAAAATAAATAATTTTCAAAATAAAAACTTTTTTTTACAAAAACTCCATTTTCTATAACACTGTAGCATTTGACATTGACCCATTTATAATTTTATTTGTTGTTTAATTGTTTGTTTTTGCCGGTTGTTTTCGCTTTATTTGACGCTAAGGTGTGAATTCGGCCATTTTGGGCTTGTGATAGCCGTTTTTCAGCAAGGAAATTCATGTGGCTAAACATTTCTTGTAAAAAAAAATAACTAAATTTAAAAAAAAAAACTTTTTTTACAAAAATTCCATTTTCTATAACACTGTAGCGTTTGAAATTCACCCGTTTATAATTTTAGTTGTTGTTTAAGTGTGTATTTAAGTTGTTGTTTTTTCGCTTTATTTGACGCTAAAGTGTGAATTCGGCCATTTTGGGCTTGTGATAGCCGTTTTTCAGCAAGGAAATTCATGTGGTTAAACACTTCTTGTAATTAAAAATAAATAATTTTCAAAATCAAAACATTTTTTTACAAAAAATCCATTTTCTATAACACTGTAGCATTTGACATTGACCCATTTATAATTTTATTTGTTGTTTAATTGTTTGTTTTTGTCGTTCTGTTTTCGCTTTATTTGACGCTAAAGTGCGAATTCGGCCATTTTGGGCTTGTGATAGCCGTTTTTCAGCAAGGAAATTCATGTGGTTAAACACTTCTTGTAATTTAAAATAAATAATTTTCAAAATAAAAACTTATTTTACAAAAACTCCATTTTCTATAACAATGTAGTATTTGACATTGACCCATTTATAATTTTAGTTGTTGTTTAATTGTGTGTTTTGTTTTCTTTTTTCACTTTATTTGACGCTAAAGTGCAAATTCGGCCATTTTGGGCTTGTGATAGCCGTTTTTCAGCAAGAAAATTCATGTGGTTAAACACTTCTTGTAATTTAAAATAAATAATTTTCAAAATAAAAACTTTTTTTACAAAAACTCCATTTTCTATAACACTGTAGTATTTGACATTGACCCATTTATAATTTTAGTTGTTGTTTAATTGTGTGTTTTGTCTTCTTTTTTTGCTTTATTTGACGCTAAAGTGCGAATTCGGCCATTTTGGGCTTGTGATAGCCGTTTTTCAGCAAGGAAATTCATGTGGTTAAACACTTCTTTTAATTTAAAATAAATAATTTTCAAAATAAAAACTTTTTTTTACAAAAACTCCATTTTCTATAACACTGTAGTATTTGACATTGACCCATTTATAATTTTAGTTGTTGTTTAATTGTTTGTTTTTGTCATTCTTTTTTCGCTTTATTTGACGCTAAAGTGTGAATTCGGCCATTTTGGGCTTGTGATAGCCGTTTTTCAGCAAGGAAATTCATTTGGTTAAACACTTCTTGTAATTTGAAAAAAAAATAATTTTCAAAAAAAAAACTTTTTTTTTACAAAAACTCGATTTTCTATAATACTGTAGTATTTGACATTGTCCCTTTTATAATTTTAGTTTTTGTTTAATTGTTTGTTTTTGTCGTTCTTTTTTCTGTGTATTTGACGCTAAAGTACGAATTTGGCCATTTTGGGCTTGTGATAGTCGTTTTTCAGCAAGGAAATTCATGTGGTTAAACACTTCTTGTAATTTAAAATAAATAATTTTCAAAATAAAAACTTTTTTTACAAAAACTCCATTTTCTAAAACAATGTAGTATTTGACATTGACCCATTTATAATTTTAGTTGTTGTTTTAGTGTGTGTTTTGTCTTCTTTTTTCGCTTTATTTGACGCTAAAGTGCGAATTTGGCCATTTTGGGTTTGTGATGGCCGTTTTTCAGCAAGGAAATTCATGTGGTTAAACACTTCTTGTAATTTAAAATAAATAATTTTCAAAATAAAAACTTTTTTTTACAAAAACTCCATTTTCTATAACACTGTAGCATTTGACATTGACCCATTTATAATTTTATTTGTTGTTTAATTGTTTGTTTTTGCCGTTCTGTTTTCGCTTTATTTGACGCTAAGGTGCGAATTCGGCCATTTTAGGCTTGTGATAGCTGTTTTTCAGCAAAGAAATTCATGTGGTTAAACATTTCTTGTAATTTAAAATAAATAATTTTGAAAATAAAAACTTTTTTACAAAAACTCCATTTTCTATAACACTGTAGTATTTGATATTGACCCATTTATAATTTTAGTTGTTGTTTAATTGTTTGTTTTTGTCGTTCTTTTTTCGCTTTATTTGACGCTAAAGTGCTAATTCGGCCATTTTGGGCTTGTGATAGCCGTTTTTCAGCAAGGAAATTCATGTGGTTAAACACTTCTTGTAATTTAAAATAAATAATTTTCAAAATAAAAACTTTTTTTACAAAAACTCCATTTTCTATAACAATGTAGTATTTGACATTGACCCATTTATAATTTTAGTTGTTGTTTGATTGTTTATTTTGGTTGTTGTTTTTTCGCTTTATTTGACGCTAAAGTGCGAATTTCGCCATTTTGGGCTTTTGATAGCCATTTTTCAACAAGGAAATTAATGTGGTTAAACACTTCTTGTAATTGAAAATAAATAATTTTCAAAATAAAAACTTATTTTACAAAAACTCCATTTTCTATAACACTGTAGTATTTGACATTGACGCATTTATAATTTGAGTTGTTGTTTTATTGTGTGTTTTGTTTTCTTTTTTCGCTTTATTTGACGCTAAAGTGTGAATTCGGCCATTTTGGGCTTGTGATGGCAGTTTTTAAGCAAGGAAATTCATGTGGTTAAACACTTCTTGTAATTTAAAATAAATAATTTTCAAAATAAAAACTTTTTTTTTACAAAAATTCCATTTTCTATAACACTGTAGTATTTGACATTGACCCATTTATAATTTTAGTTTTTGTTTAATTGTTTGTTTTTGTCATTCTTTTTTCACTTTATTTGACGCTGAAGTGCAAATTCGGCCATTTTGGGCTTGTGATAGCCGTTTTTCAGCAAGGAAATTCATGTGGTTAAACACCTCTTGTAATTTAAAATAAATAATTTTCAAAATAAAAACTTTTTTTTACAAAAACTCCATTTTCTATAACGCTGTAGTACTTGACATTGACCCATTTATAATTTTAGTTGTTGTTTAATTGTTTGTTTTTGTCGTTCTTTTTTCGCTTTATTTGACGCTAAAGTGCCAATTCGGCCATTTTGGGCTTGTGATAGCCGTTTTTCAGCAAGGAAATTCATGTGGTTAAACACTTCTTGTAATTTAAAATAAATAATTTTCAAAAAAAAAAACTTTTTTTAAAAAAACTCCATATTCTATAACACTGTAGTATTTGACATTGACCCAATTATAATTTTAGTTGTTGTTTAATTGTTTGTTTTTGTCGTTCTTTTTTCGCTTTATTTGACGCTTAAGTGCGAATTCGGCCGTTTTGGGCTTGTGATAGCCGTTTTTCAGCAAGGAAATTCATGTGGTTAAACACTTCTTGCAATTTAAAATAAATAATTTTCAAAATAAAAACTTTTTTTTACAAAAACTCCATTTTCTATAACACTGTAGTATTTGACATTGACCCATTTATAAATTTAGTTGTTGTTTAATTGTTTGTTTTTGTCGTTCTTTTTTCGCTTTATTTGACGCTAAAGTGCGAATTCGGCCATTTTGGGCTTGTGATAACCTTTTTTCAGCAAGGAAATTCATGTGGTTAAACACTTATTGTAATTTAAAATAAATAATTTTCAAAATAAAAACTTTTTTTTACAAAAACTCCATTTTCTATAATACTGTAGTATTTAGCATTCACCCAATTATAATTTTAGTTGTTGTTTAATTGTTTGTTTTTGTCGTTCTTTTTTCGCTTTATTTGCCGCTAAAGTGCGAATTCGGCCATTTTGGGCTTGTGATAGCCGTTTTTCAGCAAGGAAATTCATGTGGTTAAACACTTCTTGTAATTTAAAATAAATAATTTTCAAAATAAAAACTTTTTTTACAAAAACTCCATTTTCTATAACAATTTAGAATTTGACATTGACCAATTTATAATTTTAGTTGTTGTTTAATTGTGTGTTTTGTCTTCTTTTTTCGCTTTATTTGACGCTAAAGTGCGAATTCGGCCATTTTGGGCTTGTGATGGCCGTTTTTGAGCAAGGAAATTCATGTGGTTAAACACTTCTTTTAATTTAAAATAAATAATTTGCAAAATAAAAACTTTTTTTTACAAAAACTCCATTTTCTATAACACTGTAGTATTTGACATTGACCCATTTATAATTTTAGTTGTTGTTTAATTGTTTGTTTTTGTGGTTCTTTTTTCGCTGTATTTGACGCTTAAGTGTGAATTCGGCCATTTTGCGCTTGTGATAGCTGTTTTTCAGCAAAGAAATTCATGTGGTTAAACATTTCTTGTAATTTAAAATAAATAATTTTCAAAATCAAAACTTTTTTTTACAAAAACTCCATTTTCTATCACACTGTGGTATTTGACATTGACCCATTTATAATTTTAGTTGTTGTTTAATTGTTTGTTTTTGTAGTTCTTTTTTCGCTTTATTTGACGCTAAAGTGCGAATTCGGCCATTTTGGGCTTGTGATAGCCGTTTTTCAGCAAGGAAAATTCATGTGGTTAAACACTTCTTGTAAATGAAAATAAATAATTTTCAAATTAAAAACTTATTTTACAAAAACTCCATTTTCTATAGCAATGTAGTATTTGACATTGACCCATTTATAATTTTAGTCGTTGTTTGATTGTGTATTTTGTTTGTTGTTTTTTAACTGTATTTGACGCTAAAGTGCGAATTCGGCCATTTTGGGCTTTTGATAGCCATTTTTCAGCAAGGAAATTCATGTGGTTAAACACTTCTTGTAATTGAAAATAAATAATTTTCAAAATAAAAACTTATTTTACAAAAACTCCATTTTCTATAACACTGTAGTATTTGAAACTGACCCAGTTATAATTTTAGTTGTTGTTTAATTGTGTGTTTTGTCTTCTTTTTTCGCTTTATTTGACACTAAAGTGCGAATTAGTCCATTTTGGGCTTGTTATGGCAGTTTTTGAGCAAGGAAATTCACGTGGTTAAACACTTCTTGTAATTTAAAATAAATAATTTTCAAAATAAAAACTTTTTTTACAAAAATTCCATTTTCTATAACACTGTAGTATTTGACATTGACCCATTTATAATTTTAGTTTTTGTTTAATTGTTTGTTTTTGTCATTCTTTTTTCACTTTATTTGACGCTGAAGTGCAAATTCGGCCATTTTGGGCTTGTGATAGCCGTTTTTCAGCAAGGAAATTCATGTGGTTAAACACCTCTTGTAATTTAAAATAAATAATTTTCAAAATAAAAACTTTTTTTTACAAAAACTCCATTTTCTATAACACTGTAGCATTTGACATTGACCCATTTATAATTTTAGTTGTTGTTTAATTGTTTGTTTTTGTCGTTCTTTTTTCGCTTTATTTGACGCTAAAGTGCCAAATCGGCCATTTTGGGCTAGTGATAGTCGTTTTTCAGCAAGGAAATTCATTTGGTTAAACACTTCTTGTAATATAAAATAAATAATTTTCAAAAAAAAAACTTTTTTTACAAAAACTCCATTTTCTATAACACTGTAGTATTTGACATTGACCCATTTATAATTTTAGTTGTTGTTTAATTGTTTGTTTTTGTCGTTCTGTTTTCGCTTTATTTGACGCTAATGTGCGAATTCGGCCATTTTGGGCTTGTGATAGCCGTTTTTCAGCAAGAAAATTCATGTGGTTAAACATTTCTTGTAATTTAAAATAAATAATTTGCAAAATAAAAACTTTTTTTTACAAAAACTCCATTTTCTATAACACTGTAGTATTTGACATTGACCCATTTATAAATTTAGTTGTTGTTTAATTGATTGTTTTTGTCGTTCTTTTTTCGCTTTATTTGATGATAAGGTGCTAATTTGGCCATTTTGGGTTTGTGATAACCTTTATTCAGCAAGGAAATTCATGTGGTTAAAGATTTCTTGTAATTTAAAATAAATAATTTGAAAATTAAAAACTTTTTTTTACAAAAACTCCATTTTATATAACACTGTAGTATTTGACATTGACCCAATTATAATTTTAGTTGTTGTTTAATTGTTTGTTTTTGTCGTTCTGTTTTCGCTTTATTTGACGCTTAAGTGCGAATTCGGCCATTTTGGGCTTGTGATAGCCGTTTTCCAGCAAGGAAATTCATGTAGTTAAACACTTCTTGTAATTTAAAATAAATAATTTTCAAAATAAAAACTTTTTTTTACAAAAACTCTATTTTCTATAACACTGTAGTATTTAAAATTCACCCGTTTACAATTTTAGTTGTTGTTAAATGTTTTATTTTGGTCGTAGTTTTTTCGCTTTATTTGACGCTAAAGTGCGAAATTAACCAGTTCGGTCTTGTGATCGCCATTTTTAAGCAAGGAAATTCATGTGGTAAAATACTTCTTGTAATTGAAAATAAATAATTTTCAAAATAAAACTTTTTTTACAAAAACTCCATTTTCTATAACACTGTAGTATTTGACATTGACCCATTTATAATTTTAGTTGTTGTTTAATTGTGTGTTTTGTCTTCTTTTTTCGCTTTATTTGACGCTAAAGTGCGAATTTGGCCATTTTGGGTTTGTGATAGCCGTTTTTCAGCAAGGAAATTCACGTGGTTAAACACTTCTTGTAATTTAAAATAAATAATTTTCAAAATAAAAACTTTTTTTACAAAAACTCCATTTTCTATAACACTGTAGTATTTGACATTGACCCATTTATAATTTTAGTTGTTGTTTAATTGTTTGTTTTTGTCATTCTTTTTTCGCTTTATTTGACGCTAAAGTGCGAATTTGGCCATTTTGGGCTTGTGATAGCCGTTTTTCAGCAAGGAAATTCATGTGGTTAAACACTTCTTGTAATTTAAAATAAATAATTTTCAAAATAAAAACTTTTTTTTACAAAAACTCCATTTTCTATAACACTGTAGCATTTGAAATTGACCCATTTATAATTTTAGTTGTTGTTTGATTGTTTGTTTTTGTCGTTCTTTTTTCCCTTTATTTGACGCTAAAGTGCCAAATCGGCCATTTTGGGCTATTGATAGTCGTTTTTCAGCAAGAAAATTCATGTGGTTAAACACTTCTTGTAATTTAAAATAAATTATTTTCAAAATAAAAACTTTTTTTACAAAAACTCTATTTTCTGTAACACTGTAGTATTTGACATTGACCCATTTATAATTTTAGTTGTTGTTTAATTGTGTGTTTTGTTTTCTTTTTTCGCTTTATTTGACGCTAAAGTGCGAATTCGGCCATTTTGGGCTTGTGATAGCCATTTTTCAGCAAGGAAATTCACGTGGTTAAACACTTCTTGTAATTTGAAATAAATAATTTTCAAAATAAAAACTTTTTTTTACAAAAACTCCATTTTCTATAACATTGTAGTATTTGACATTGACCCATTTATAATTTTATTTGTTGTTTAATTGTTTGTTTTTGTCGTTCTGTTTTCGCTTTATTTGACGCTAAAGTGCGAATTCGGCCATTTTGGGCTTGTGATAGCCGTTTTTCAGCAAGGAAATTCATGTGGTTAAAAACTTCTTTTAATTTAAAATAAATAATTTTGAAAATAAAAACTTTTTTTTACAAAAACTCCATTTTCTATAACAATGTAGTATTTGACATTGACCCATTTATAATTTTAGTTGTTGTTTAATTGTGTGTTTTGTCTTCTTTTTTCGCTTTATTTGACGCTAAAGTGCGAATTCGGCCATTTTGGGCTTGTGATAGCCGTTTTTCAGCAAGGAAATTCACGTGGTTAAACACTTCTTGTAATTTAAAATAAATAATTTTCAAAATAAAAACTTTTTTTTACAAAAACTCCATTTTCTATAACACTGTAGTATTTGACATTGACCCATTTATAATTTTATTTGTTGTTTAATTGTTTGTTTTTGTCGTTCTGTTTTCGCTTTATTTGACGCTAAAGTGCGAATTCGGCCATTTTAGGCTTGTGATAGCCGTTTTTCAGCAAAGAAATTCATGTGGTTAAAAACTTCTTGTAATTTAAAATAAATAATTTTCAAAATCAAAACTTTTTTTTACAAAAACTTCATTTTCTATAACACTGTAGTATTTGACATTGACCCATTTATAATTTTAGTTGTTGTTTAATTGTTTGTTTTTGTCGTTCTTTTTTCGCTTTATTTGACGCTAAAGTGCGAATTCGGCCATTTTGGGCTTGTGATAGCCTTTTTTTAGCAAGAAAATTCACGTAGTTAAACACTTCTTGCAAAAGAAAATAAATAATTTTCAAAAAAAAAACTTTTTTTACAAAAAGTCGATTTTATATAGCACTGTAGTATTTGAGATTTAACCATTTATAATTTTAGTCGTTGTTTGATTGTTTATTTTGTTTGTTGTGTTTTCGCTGTATTTGACTCTAAAGTGCGAATTCGGCCATTTTGGGCTTGTCATAGCCAATTTTCATCAAGAAAAATAATTTGGTTAAACATTTATTGCGATTTAAAATAAATAATTTTCAAAATAAAAACTTATTGTACAAAAAATCCAATTTCTATAACACTGTAGTAATTGACACTGACCCATTTATAATTTTAGTTGTGGTTTAGTTGTTTGTTTTGTCTTCTTTTTTTGCTTTATTTGACGCTAAAGTGCGAATTCGGCCATTTTGGGCTTGTGATAGCCGTTTTTCAGCAAGGAAATTCACGTGGTTAAACACTTCTTGTAATTTAAAATAAATAATTTTCAAAATAAAAACTTTTTTTACAAAAATTACATTTTCTATAACACTGTAGTATTTGATATTGACCCATTTATAATTTTAGTTTTTGTTTAATTGTTTGTTTTTGTCGTTCTTTTTTCGCTTTTTTGACGCTAAATTGCTAATTCGGCCATTTTGGGCTTGTGATAGCCGTTTTTCAGCAAAGAAATTCATGTGGTTAAACACTTCTTGTAATTGAAAATAAATAATTTTCAAAAAAAAAAACTTTTTTTACAAAAACTCCATTTTCTATAACACTGTAGTATTTGACATTGACCCATTTATAATTTTAGTTGTTGTTTAATTGTTTGTTTTTGTCGTTCTGTTTTCGCTTTATTTGACGCTTAAGTGTGAATTCGGCCATTTTGGGCTTGTGATAGCCGTTTTTCAGCAAGGAAATTCATTTGGTTAAACACTTCTTGTAATTTAAAATAAATAATTTTCAAAATAAAAACTTTTTTTTACAAAAACTCCATTTTCTATAACACTGTAGTATTTGACATTGACCCATTTATAAATTTAGTTGTTGTTTAATTGTTTGTTTTTGTCGTTCTGTTTTCGCTTTATTTGACGCTAAAGTGCGAATTTGGCCATTTTGGGCTTGTGATAGCCGTTTTTAAGCAAGGAAATTCATTTGGTTAAAAACTTCTTGTAATTTAAAATAAATAATTTTAAAAATAAAAACTTTTTTTTACAAAAACTCCATTTTCTATAACACTGTATTATTTGACATTGACCCATTTATAATTTTAGTTGTTGTTTGATTGTTTATTTTGGTTGTTGTTTTTTCGCTTTATTTGACGCTAAAGTGCGAATTCGGCCATTTTGGGCTTGTGATAGCCATTTTTCAGCAAGGAAATTCATGTGGTTAAACACTTCTTGTAATTGAAAATAAATAATTTTCAAAATAAAACTTTTTTTACAAAAACTCCATTTTCTATAACACTGTAGTATTTGACATTGACCCATTTATAATTTTAGTTGTTGTTTAATTGTGTGTTTTGTCTTCTTTTTTCGCTTGATTTGACGCTAAGGTGCGAATTTGGCCATTTTGGGTTTGTGATAGCCGTTATTCAGCAAGGAAATTCATGTGGTTAAAGACTTCTTGTAATTTAAAATAAATAATTTTCAAAATAAAAACTTTTTTTTACAAAAACTGCATTTTTTATAACACTGTAGTATTTGACATTCACCCATTTATAATTTTAGTTGTTGTTTAATTGTTTGTTTTTGTCATTTTTTTTTTCGCTTTATTTGACGCTAAAGTGCGAAATCGGCCATTTTGGGCTTGTGATAGCTGTTTTTAAGGAAGGAAATTCATGTGGTTAAACACTTCTTGCAATTTAAAATAAATAATTTTCAAAATAAAAACTTTTTTTTACAAAAACTCCATTTTCTATAGCACTGTAGTATTTGACATTGACCCATTTATAATTTTAGTTTTTGTTTAATTGTTTGTTTTTGTCGTTCTTTTTTCCCTTTATTTTACGCTAAAGTGCGAATTCGGCCATTTTGGGCTTGTGATATCCATTTTTCAGCAAGGAAATTCATGTGGTTAAACACTTCTTGTAATATAAAATAAATAATTTTCAAAAAAAAACTTTTTTTACAAAAACTCCATTTTCTATAACACTGTAGTATTTGACATTGACCCATTTATAAATTTAGTTGTTGTTTAATTGTTTGTTTTTGTCGTTCTTTTTTCGCTTTATTTGACGCTTAAGTGCGAATTCGGCCATTTTGGGCTTGTGATAGCCGTTTTTCAGCAAGGAAATTCATGTGGTTAAACATTTCTTGTAATTTAAAAGAAATAATTTTCAAAATAAAAACTTTTTTTACAAAAACTCCATTTTGTATAACACTGTAGTATTTGACATTGACCCATTTATAATTTTAGTTGTTGTTTAATTGTTTGTTTTGGTCGTTCTTTTTTCGCTTTATTTGACGCTAAAGTGCGAATTCGGCCATTTTGGGCTTGTGATAGCCGTTTTTTAGCAAGGAAATTCATGTGGTTAAACACTTCTTGTAATTTAAAATAAATAATTTTCAAAATAAAAACTTTTCTTACAAAAACTCCATATTCTATAACAATTTAGTATTTGACATTGACCCATTTATAAATTTAGTTGTTGTTTAATTGTTTGTTTTTGTCGTTTTGTTTTCGCTTTATTTGACGCTAAAGTGTAAATTCGGCCATTTTGGGCTTGTGATAGACGTTTTTCAGAAAGGAAATTCATGTGGTTAAACGATTTTTTTAATTTAAAATAAATAATTTTTCAAAATAAAACTTTTTTTTTAAAACAAGTTTATTTTCTATAACACTGTGGTTTTTGACATTGACCCTTTTACAATTTTAGTTGTTGTTTAATTGTTTATTTTTGTCGTTCTTTTTTCGCTTTATTTGACGCTAAAGTGCGAATTCGGCCATTTTGGGCTTGTGATAATCGTTTTTCAGCAAGGAAATTCATGTGGTAAACTACTTCTTGTAATTTAAATAATTTTCAAAATAAAAACTTTTTTACAAAAACTCCATTTTCTATAACACTGTAGTATTTGACATTGACCCATTTATAATTTTAGTTGTTGTTTAATTGTTTATTTTGGTTGTTGCTTTTTTGCTTTATTTTACTCTAAAGTGCGAATTCAGCCATTTTGGGCTTGTGATAGCCGTTTTTCAGCAAGGAAATTCATGTGGTTAAACACTTCTTGTAATTTAAAATAAATAATTTTCAAAATAAAAACTTTTTTTACAAAAACTCCATTTTCTATAACACTAGTATTTGACATTCACCCTTTTACAATTTTAGTTGTTGTTTAATTGTTTATTTTGGTCGTTCTTTTTTCGCTTTATTTGACGCTAAAGTGCGAATTCGGCCATTTTGGGCTTGTGATAGCCGTTTTTCAGTAAGGAAATTCATATAGTTAAACCCTTCTTGTAATATAAAATAAATAATTTTAAAAATAAAAACTTTTTTTTACAAAAACTCTATCTTCTATAACACTAGTGTTTAACATTCACCCTTTTGCAATTTAAGTTGTTGTTTGATTTTTTTTTTTTTTCGTAGCTATTTTGCTGTATTTGACGCTGAAGTGTGATATTAACCAGGTTGGGCTTGTGATCGCCATTTTCAAGAAAGGAAAATCATGTGGTTAGACACTTTTTGTAATTAAAAATAAATAATTTGCAAAATAAAAACTTTTTTTTACAAAAATTTCATTTTCTATAACACTGTAGTATTTGACATTGACCCATTTATATTTTTAGTTGTTGTTTAATTGTTTGTTTTTGTCGTTCTTTTTTCGCTTTATTTGACGCTAAAGTGCGAAATCGGCCATTTTGGGATTGTGATAGCCGTTTTTCAGCAAGGAAATTCATGTGTTTATACACTTCTTGTAATATAAAATAAATAATTTTCAAAATAAAAACTTTTTTTTACAAACACTCCATTTTCTATTACACTGTAATATTTGACATAGACCCATTTATAATTTTAGTTGTTATTTGATTGTTTGTTTTGATCGTTGTTTTTTCGCTTTATTTTACGCTCAAGTGCAAATTCGGCCCTTTCGGGCTTGTGATAGCTGTTTTTCAGCAATAAATCTTATCTTATCTGACATGAAACATTTATATGCCAAAGAATGCAAACAATAGGTGATATACATATTTGATAGAGCCTATCCTTGAGGCCCAAGAACTTCAATTTAGATATAGTAGGAAACAAAGTTTCAATCAACCAAGTCATTGACTGACAAAAATTCAAACTAACTTTCAGTTAATTTTTCCAGGTTGTAGCGGTAATTTACATAAACAATCGATATACTTCGCTATTAATTGTTACGGTAAAGAACAAACTCTAACCCATAGTAGGCTTACATGGTAATATAAGAAACCTACAAGTTATAAGGAGTCTTCACCTATATAGCAAACTCCTTATAAAAGTCCCAAAAAAACATTTTGAAAAATTGCCCAAAAGAAGGAAGTAAGTCGCCTAAGGATTGGTATTCTTTTCACCCAGGACTGATTCACAGCTTTGACTTGCGCATTCCATGCAAGCCGTTGATCCAAAATTAATCCTAAAATCACAGAGTTATCTTGAAGCTTAATTAATGTACCTTTCATGTAAAGCTGAGGTATTCGGACTTATTGTTTATTATTGAAGATCGCTGCTTTCGTTTTAATGGCTGATACTGAAAGGGACTCCGTGTTCTAGAAAGCACCTAGTTATAATATGGCTTTTTGTAGATTTGTTTCCGATCCTTCACTTGAGCGTCCGCATTCCCAAATAGTGACTTCATCATCAAACTCTCTTTTGGATACTTTTGAACTTGAAAGGTCAAATTCTGATATCACAAGTAGGAAAAGCAGAGGTTTAATAGAAGATACTAGCTAGGTAATTCCAAATAAAACGGATAAATGGCCCAAGAAAGTCCATTGAAAAAGGGTTGCACATAACTTCTCTTTGGCTACATATCCGTATTCGTCTTCAAAGACCAACAATAAGACTGGTGTAACTTGGCCTTGTTCCAAGGCAGCTCAGATGGCTTCTTCAAGACAGATGATTCTGTCAAGTGTTGACAGTCGCTTTCTAACACCTGATTGTGACTAAGGGAAGAGGTTATTTTTTCCCTGCAAACCATTCTAATCTCTTTTGGATCATGTTTTCGATTATTTTCCCAAGAACTGAAAGCCGAAATATAAGTTTGTAAGAAGAGCGTTTTCCTGGAGGTTTATCTTTTTTCGTAATTGACTTAATGGTAGCTTATTTTCAAATACTTGGGAGATCCTATTCCTGCCGCAGTTCATTACACAGCAATATCAAAATTTTATTAGATTTTTCCCTTGTTTTCCTTGGCCAATGTATCCTATTTCATGGATACGTGAAACAGGGTGCTCACGTCGTATTTACTATGTCAAGAGTCATCTTTAATTTATTCTTTGAGAAGGGGCTAATTAGTTCCTCTTTGCGCAGTATTTTTCATATACTTTGCGAACCAATGGACGGCCGATTGGTGCTTGGACTTTATGTTTTTGGTACATGTCAGGAAGGACATTTGCTTTACGCTCGTCACCCTGAATTGAGGAACCATTTATTTCAAATGTTGGAATTTTATCTAGTTGATCCTCTTTGCCGGCCATTTTATTAATAAAGTTATATGCTTGGGCTATGGGGGTATTTGCGTATAATTTTTCAAAAAAGGAGGATCTTGCTTGTCTTTTTGCCATTTCTATGACTTTGTGGGTTTTTTGCCTCTGTTCTGTTCATCTCTATAGAATCTTTCAGAGCCTCAGTTCCACTGAAAAGGTTTCTCGCTTAGTTATTTTCTTTACTGTAACTTTTGTAGTACCTTTCCACCATATCTTTGGTTTCCTAAAGTAAGATCTTAAAAGTGGTTGAGATGACTTTCTGGATATTGCTTTCTCTGCTGCATCTAGGACGTTATTAGTCAAGGCTTGGACCATATCAGAGGGACTAGGTAGTCTCTTCAATTCTGAGTAGTCTTTTTCATCAAGAAATTGTTTGAAGACAGTCCAGTCTGCTCTGCAATGTAGGAATTTATATGTTGATGGGGTTGGAGTAAATGAAACATCTCCAATGGAAGTGGCAAGGTTACAGTAGTCTCTGTACAACTCTGGTACAAGCGTAATATTTGTTTTTGTCAAACACTCAAGGTATTGTTCCAAACTTTTATTCTTTTGGGTTGTAGTGAGGTTTGATACCCTATGGAGTAATAACCATCTAATTTAGTTCTAAAGTTTTCACAAAACTATGGTTTTATGATTCTAAGTTACTTCTTATATTATCGTTCCATAGATAGCTGTTGGCATTAAGTTCTCACAAAATTATGGATTCATAATCCTGGGTTACTTCTTAATTAATTTAAGATACATTATTCCTTCCATTTACGGTATAAAATGAGACTTCTTTGAGTAGTTTTTCCTTCTTTTGTAGAATTTCAAATTCAATTGTTTCAACTTTATTAGGATACCCCTTTCGGCCCACTAGAGTGCGTGAAATCTCTATTATTATTGTCAGGGCTACACAACCTCTCTTTCTTCCTGTTGCCTTATCTTTCTTGCATGTGTCAAAGTCTTTCGTTTTAATTTTTTTCATATTATGAAGGTTAGTTTCTTTGAGGCATATTAGATATGCTTCATGTCTTAAAATAAAAGCTACCATCTCTAAAAGCTTCATTTTGCCGAGAGACACTACATTCCATTGTGGAATACTTATGTTTTTTAGAGGGGTTCATTTTAATTATCTGACATACTGGTTAAGTTATCTTCCTCTTTGGCTGGGGACTGAAAATCCTCTTCACCTGAAGAACTGTTGGTTTTCTGCAGTGAAACAACATCCAGTGATATTTTTCTTTTTTAGTTTTTCTTGATCTTCTAGAAATTTATCTTTGCTGCAGCGTTTTCTTGCTTTTTTTTTGGGTTAGCTTTGGTGTTTGGATTGATAGAAGTTCGGAGATGATTCCTAGATTTGGTGGTATAGCCGAGTTTTGTTTAAGGCTTTGCAGCTGGAGCACTGCTGTTTTTCTTATTTCTGTTCCAAGAGGTATACTGATGGCTTTTCTCGAGATGTTGTTTAGCATTTGTACAATTTCATTGATGCTGCCAATGAGAAAATGTGCTGTTTGATAGGTAACTAATTTCTGCCACTCCACTCTCTCCCCTTGTTGGTTGGTTTTGTTAAGTTTTGTGTAGGAGTTTGTACAGGAGAAGGCTAGTTTATTGACTGAATACCTGACATTAGTTTATTTGCTGATTGAACTTTTGGAGGTTTAGATTTTACTGCCAAAGTTGTTAGTTGTGGAGGCCACCTAGGTGCTGTTGCTGATGCAGGTTGCTTGGGATTTAGGAATTTTAGCTACTACAACTGAGTATGGAAGGTTCATCTTATCAATAAATCAGAGGATTTCAACTCTCTTCTGTTATGCAGGGCAAAGATGTTTTTTAAGAGATGATGAGTCGATGAAATCATGGCGAGAAGCGTCACGAATTTTATCGACACCGTCAAAACTTGTATTTGGTTTTTTAAAACAGCAATTTTTCTTTATAGGATTTTCCTAGATTGGCATCCAAATTAACTGTAGCATAATAACTGGAAATAACCGGAGAGGAGCCTATTAAATCCAAGAAAATTTTAAGAGATCTGAATAACCAGCAAATAGAGCAATTAGCCTCAGCTTTTTTCCACATAGACTTCCTCTTGAAACAAGATTCACAACTTGCCTTGACTTAATTGACTTAAAGCTCCCGCCGTGGATTCGGCGTAGAGAACGATGAGACCAGGCGCCTCCAGGTTGACCTATCGTTTGCCAGGCTCGCATCTTCTTCCACCGGGATGTGGGCTTGGGCGAGGAATTCACCGGCTTTGTCTTTCCACCTAGTGAGGGGGGCGTCCAGTGGCTCGATTCCATCCGTGTAGGGTGGAGTCGAATTCGAATGCGACCCGTGCTGAGGCGCCGCGTGACATGCAAAGGAGGTGGCCGTACCACCGAAAAGTACACCGGATTCCCAAGCAATGCATGAAATTGAAAAACCAATTTTAGATGCAAATCTTTTATTCTTTTAGGTCTTTGTGGCAAAAAAAACACCCCAGAGGATCCTTTCAAGCTGCTCGGAATGCTAATTTTGGCCAATTGTCTTTAGACGACAAGGACACCCTAGGGTATGCCTAGCAAAGGAACTTACAGTAGTAAGTTTCAACAAATCCCCTCTAAGACCGTCCACCAAACAAATAACAAAAGACATATTGATTCCATTTTTTGGGGAGGATAGGATTTGCTCATTTAATGTTTTTTTCAGTGCATAAGAGCCCTCTTACACAACGAATTTGTCAGCATAAGTTCAGAACACATAAACCCTAGAGTTTTGTTATTTGGGTTCCTTATCCAATGCCAATCAAACGAAATGTGGGTTCTACTTTGAATCTAGTTTTGGGGCAGCACCGGCACATATAGTAGGAAAAACAAATAAGTCTCAGTTTTTCAAAATTTCAGTTACCTTGGTCAAGGGCTGTGAGTTAACGTAACTTTAATCATTTTCAGGCCCCCTCCTTTTCAAATAAATCTTGTGGTCTACTTAGGCAAGCAAACAAAATCATAATTCATGAATTCTGAAAATTTTAAACTAATTCAGAAAGTAAAATTTTTAACACAGGTTAATAACAGAACGCATTGAAATGATGTATGGTAGATAATCATTTCTTTTCAATTTTTCAATAAACACAACATTCATCAGGTACTGAAAAATTGATTTTCCCAGCAATTCAAAAACAAAGCTTATGGGTCTTTTCGAAGATTATATATGGACAAAACAATGTTTTTCAGTTTTTTTTTGCGCGATTGGGTCTCTTGGTCCAGAGATACATAATTCTGCAAAATACCATAAGCAAAGTGGTGCACCTGTGACTGAAATTTATCTTAGGGTTCTTATTTTTCTTCTTTTAATCAAAACCAGAGTAATTCAGTGAGGATATTTTATAAAGTAGAAAAAGAGACACACGAGCCAAAAATTTTTTATCGTCAATTGATCCATGGTTCCCGTTTTTTTAGCCTTGATTGTTTTCATTTTTTGTGGAACTAGCCTAAATTAAACAATTGACAACTAATCATATCTTGCTTTCTTGCGTAAGTTTTTGGTTGCTTAAAAATCCTAATTATTATGTATTTCAGTTTTGGACAATGTAAACTTCTGTTTCTTTTGAGATTATCAATTTAAGAGGAATTCTTTTTGGAAAATAGGGATTTGCCTTTTTCGGCTTGTGTGGTTCCACATTGGTCATTTGGTGAAAAGACAAGCTTAACTTGCCAAAAAAAAGCACAGAAAACTATATATATATCCAAAGTGCTAATTTAAATACGAAAATTAGCCAACGTGAAATAACTTTAATCCTTCATCAAGTTTTCTTTTTTAAATAAAATCAATATTTTTCCAAAGGTCTTTTTGTACTCTATACACGGAGAGGCTTTTTTTTAGAATAGGTTGTTAGGTGCTAATTCAGAGCTGACTTAAATGAAAATACCCTTTTGCACAAGTCACATTTAAATGTTGTCACCTGAAAGCACTCATTGAGCGTATTCAAAAAGTCCAGCCACGGCAAGCATTTCTTGCCTAAATCATCTTTTAAACAGTTCCTCATCTGTATGAATTCTTTGGAGCTCATTCAAAAACCCTGATGTAAACAGGCATTTCTTACATCCAACACACTGGTAACAATCAAGCAAATTTGTATTGCTAAACAAGCTAAATCTGCTAAAGAAATTGAACACAAAAAAATTGAAAAAAACTAATTTGATTTACCAATTGGTTGTGAAAATAATAACCACAAACCAATGAGGATAAAACAATCTTCCTAAACTCCTGTATAAACTATTTAATTTCAGTAAAATTAATAAAATCGGAAAAGTTTTTCAAAATACATCACATATGAAAGGTCTCTCATCTGTATACAATCTGCGTTGTTTATTAAAAATTATACATTTATCATCAATATGCTTGTCAGGTTTCTAAAATGGAACGTTTCTCATAATATACATTCTTAGGTGCTGGTTAAAGTTTGATTCTGTTGAAAAGTTTTGGTCACAAATAACACACTTCAATTGCTTTTCACCTGTATGCACTCTTTGGTGTCGGTTCAAATGTGATGCCTGAGAAAAGGTTTTATCGCAAACATCACACTTATACGGTTTCTCACCTGTATGCACTCTTTGGTGCCGGTTCAAATGTGATGATTTGGAAAAGGTTTTATCACAAACGTCACACTTAAAACGGTTTTTCACCCGTATGTACTCTTTTATGGGTGTTCAAACTTTGTGCTACAGAAAATTTTTTATCACAAACGTCACACTTAAACGGTTTTTTACCCGTAAGCACTCTTTGATGGGTACTCAATTGTGCCGCTCCAAAAAAGGATTTATTACAGACATCACATTTAAATTGCTTTTCAACCGTGTACACTCTTTGGTGCAGGTTCAAATGCGATGATTTGGACAAGGTTTTATCAAAAACGTCAAATTAAAACGGTTTCTCACCTGTATGCACTCTTTGATGGGTGTTCAAACTTTGTGCTACAGAAATTTTTTTATCACAAACATCACACTTAAACGGTTTTTCACCCGTATACACTCTTTTATGGGTGTTCAAATTTGATGCAAGAGAAAAGGTTTTATCACAAACGTCACACTTAAACGATTTCTCACCCGTATGCCCTCTTATGTGCCTGTTCAAAGACTGCATTCTAGAAAAGGTCTTGTCACATACCTCACATTTATTTGTCTTTTTCTTTTTTTTAGTTCTTTGATATCTTTTAAATTTTCCTTACATTTTACTTTGGAGGCGACTTTTCGAACTTGTGTTCTAACTTTCAAACCATTTTCCATCTGATTCTGGCATACATGAAATTAAGAAACTGCTAGAGGATGGATTACTGCAAATATCCAGAGACATATTTCCCTGTAAGTAATGTTCAGACACGTGTGGTGAAAAGTTACCTAGAAGTTTAAAAGTATACGGAGTAAACGAAAAAACACAAAAAATAAAAATTCTTAACACCGAAAACAAAGACATATCTTTCAAAATGTTTTGAAAGTCTTATATTAGTATAATATTAAATCATTTTAATAGACAATGAGAAACAATAAAAAAAAATTCCCGATATTTTCGTTGCACATAGTGACACTGTCATCAGAATTTGAGTTCTTTGAAATCGTTTAAAAAAATTTCTTTGTAACAAACAGTCAGGCTGGAGTACCTTGCAAGCGGATTTATTTGCTGTGTTATGCTTTTTTTTATAGATAAATGCACATATTTCAGATTTAAAATTTATATTGAACTGTAAACAATAAATGCAATCCTCTAGTTCCCTGCGAATTGTCTATGAGCAAATTGTTCAATAGAACAATATTTAGCCTGTGACTGATAAGTGGACACAGGCGACTGATAACTGGTGATTGAGAACGGAACTAGCAATAGCTCATCATTGTGTATTTACATGCAGACAAAACTTTGTTTGGTATAATTTTTTTTCGTTTCAATTTTTCTCATCATTGTTCTTCACATCGTATGAAAAGTATTCATCCCTTTTAGGAAAATAAGAATTTCTTTTTTTTTTAATCCGACGAAACTTGATATCCTCTTCTCGCTATATATTCAAAAACGCCCACAAAAAAACTAAAAAACTTCCAAAATATTCCAGACAAAAAACTCCCTAAACAGACAAAACTTTTGACTTCATCTGCACGAAATGAATTCAGTGCTTTGGTTTGAATCTAGTGTTTTCAGTAAATTTAATATTCTACAAGAAAAAGTTCTGGTAGGCAGTTCAGATAATAACATCCGATTTTCTGCTTCTCTAAAATTCACATTGGAATCAAAATAAAAGACAGATTTATTTCTTTATCTCTTAATTTGAAGAGAAATATATATACTACAAATATGGATTATAAAAATGATATACATGTACCGTGAGTAAAATGTGATATATTTAAAATCCAAAAAATAAAATCTTTTTCTTTCTAAAGATAATTCCGACTTCCTCTAATTAAGTTTAAATCTAGTTTCAAAAAAAGAAAAGCTCTTAATCAGCAAAAAGAAAAACTGCCTTTTAGTTTCAGCCAAACATCGGCGCTAATCACGGGAGACGGATTTGAATTACGCTAAGACATTTGGTAATAAAAAAATCACTAGATACAAAGAGTTCACAGGAAGCTTAAGTTATAACGTTTAATCATCAGAAATATTTAAAACAAATTATTGGACGGAGAGTGAGCATAATGAAGTGAGTTTGCAAACATAATTACAAGGTAGCGGCCCCGCCACAGGACCTGGGCCAATCGTGAAATAGCTGGTAGGGCGCAGGATCTATACTTGTTCGATATAGTGAAGAAAAGTGTTTTTCGCGTCAATTATGTTTGGTTAATTCTTTCATAGTCAATTATGGATTGTCTCTATTGCCATCATCATTATTTTTGAGAGTCAATTTAATGATCAACTTTACCTCTATTTGTCGTCAGTTGAAGTGAAGCACTATTGTACGCCTATAATGTAAGTCACAATAAAACTATTGCTTTTCTATTTGTGTTTGTTTTATTTATATGTCTGTATCTAATCGCACAGCAGGTAACTAGTTCGTATGTCTCCATTGGTAGCGCTCCCAGGAATCTGATTTCTACATAACATTAGAGGTAATTGTCAAGAAGATAACTCGAGGAAAAGAGGTTACATTTATATAGTTACGTATTTTATTTTCTCGCTATCAGCGAGGGGCGCGAACGGTACACCGCTTTTAATCCTAGTATTAAATTTGTGGCCCCAGACTCGATTGCCGCGTTTGGCGCATCTTAATCGCCACAGCTTTAAATCAATAATATTACATTTGACGCGGTCAATCTTTATTACCACAATTAACACAGTCCAGTCTATTTTTTTATCGCTATACATGGCGCGGTCGGATATTGAAGGAAAACATGCGAACTAGTTAGTCTGTAAACTTTGTAATTTAAATTTAATCATTGGAGAAATACAAACATAAAAAAAGTAATTAGCCTATAATCGCTAAGCTATTACAGGAAAACCCTTTAGAATATCTCATAGGAGATAATAGCCTTCCCCAAAATAGGTTAAGTGAAAAAAAAAAATTATTTTGGGTTATTCAAACGCAAAAAAAATGTCAGAAGAATTTAAGCGAACTATTAATGGCGCAAAAGT
Organism: Artemia sp. Qi Xiang Cuo; assembly: GCF_049724085.1. Classification (NCBI taxonomy): domain Eukaryota; kingdom Metazoa; phylum Arthropoda; class Branchiopoda; order Anostraca; family Artemiidae; genus Artemia; species Artemia sp. Qi Xiang Cuo. Next base: position 70,151,433 of record NC_142803.1, read on the forward strand.
TGGTCGCGAAGAACGTAGAGATAGCAAAATCTATTCCACAATACGATGGACAAGCAGATATCGACGAATTTAATATCCAAAGAGCCCAGTTTGTAGAATTAACAAAAACAGAGCTAGAAACATTAGTCGGCATGCTCCTATTAAGATTAAAGGGGCAGACCTTAACCTTCTTAAAGCAAATTGAACATACTATAGGTGATGACGCCAGCTTGCCAATAAATACGGTGGACCAATTGTTAACGGTATTTAAAGATAGATTTATCGAAACCAGTTCCACAAATAAATTAAAACACGGAATGGTATGCTTTGACCATTCACAAAGCGTAAGAGAATATCTCGATAATATACGGACTTCAGTAGAAGCAAAATACGGAAAAGGTTCAGGAGAACTGTATGAAAAAGTCATACTACATAACCTTTTTGCAAGGGCTACACCCAAAACTATATTAAATGGTAATATCCAAAAATATTCAGACGTTAGATCTTGCAGTTCAGGAGGTAGGGCGATTGATCGAAGTCGATATGATGGTGGCAAATCACAGTAAAACAAAAATAAATAGCCTAGGCAAATCAAACGCAAGCCTGACCTTCAAGGGTGATCAGGCGGCTCCCAACTTCTTTTCAAAGGATAACTCCCCAGTGCCACAAAGAAATAGAACGCAAGAACCCGCTAGGCAGAAAACAGTACGTTTTCAGCCCGTCAAACAAATTAGTTATGAAAATAACCCGACAATAATAAGATGCTATATTTGTAATCGACCTGGGCACATCGCGAGAGAGTGCCGTTATGTCCCCAATTGCACACCAAGAATTGCTGTCGGTAGTACGCAAAATTATGGCAACGATTTGTTCGGAAGAACAAATTTTAGCACCGGCGTTACACTAGGGTATAACCAGGGAATATTGTGCCAATCAGTACCTCATAAAGCGTACTATCCACATTTTTATAACTTTCTCCCCACTAGAGAAATTAATGATCGACCTAACACTCCAATACTTTCCAAAGCCACTAAAGTGCGAGCGTGGCACATATGAATCATGAAAATTTATTAACAAGAAATGAACTGATTTCAAACCAACAACAGATAGTTAAATGCCCAACGGGACATGGAAACTTCTGGAGCAAACGGCATTTGCAGTCAAGGCCAGCAGCTGGCACTTAAGTAAGAAATCAAAACTACCGTAATAATATATGGCAAGATCGGCAAACAAATACAAATCAATTAGCTAGAGTCCATGAACATATCCGAATATCTATTGCAGGCACCAGCGCATGAAATAAATCCGCAGGGAAACGTTTCAGGCCCCTCAGAAGAATAAATTGGACCCAGAGGGCGCCTAGAATGTTTTATAGGTCCAACCTATAGTAGTACCGTCTTGTAGTGATAGTAATAATAAGTTACCTATATTTAATGATTTTTGTGTGGCAAATATTTACTTTAAGGCTTTAATTAACTCTGGTGCTACCCCGAACATCACAAACTCATGTGTATTTGATATGTTGCCTCCGCATATTAGGCAACAAAGAAATTTTAATAATCCCAATTTAACTAGCGTGACAGGGCATAAATTGGATGCAAGAGGTTCAATTCGCCTAGACGTAAAAAGGGACAATAGAATTTTTCCGACAAATTTTATAATGTGATAACTTTCCGTACGAAGCCATTATCGGCGCAAATTTCTTAAGGTCTAATAGAATATTATTAGACGTAGCGAACGAAAGGCTCGTCTACCCGGCTAAGATGGGGGAAGGAATTTCTACCTTAAGAAATTGTGACAGAGGTTATGATGAGAACGTAAACAATAAGTGTATTGAATCTGCAAAAATAAAAACAGGTGATATGCGACAGTATAGGTCGAACGAAATCAAGAAAATAGCGGAATTATGGAAAAACATAGTAAACCCAATGTGACGCCACAAGATGCCGCAATGACGCAGTATAGCGCCAGTATGAATCTAATAGATAATTATAGTGAAGAGCAATATTACGGGTTCGCGATACGGAAAACAAAGATCCCTCCCAAAACGATGCAAAGATTTCAAATATCACAGATGATGTAACCAGTGCATATCAAATAAGAAATTTTACTTGTAACCCCGACAAATGAAATTCCCGGAAATATGCTATGCGAAGAACAGATTATACCTTGAGAGAAAGGAGAAAGTTTTATTTTGATTACTAATAACCTTGAAATAGAACCATTACAACAAAAAAGAGGACGTGTTTAATTCAAATCCAAATTATCTCGGAGAATGATTTAGATAGATGGGAAAACTCCAAAAGAAACCTAGTAAATGGCATTAAAACCTCAATTAACAAATACACTCTAATTAAATCGCAATTCTTAAACAAATTTAATATGGATCATATTACGGACTTAGAACTTAAGGAAAAATTATGCGAATTATTTTGGAATTTTAAAGATGTATTTTCCGAATCTGAAGATGACATCGGACTGATACCATTTTATGAAAATTCAATTTTAACGACTGGTAATCCTTTAGCAAAACAGCCATATCGTGTGCCGTATAAGCACAAAGAATGGTTAAAAAATAAAATTCATGATTTAGAAAAAAATGAAATTATACGCCCCAGTATAAGTCCGTATTCTTCACCAGTGGTCTTGGTACCAAACAAAGAATGGTGATCTTATACTTGTAGTAGATTATAGAGCCCTTAACAAACAAGTAGTTAGCGATAAATTTCCTTTACCAAGAATAGATGAAATCCTTGACTCTATCTCAAGCAAAAACAAAATTTTTACTTCTTTGGACCTTACCCAAGGCTACCACCAAGTGAAAATAGCCAAAAAAGATGTCTATAAAACTGCGTTTTCTACGATTGAATGTGGTTCATACGAATATTTAAGAGTACCATTTGGATTTAAGACAAGTTCAAGCGCGCTATGTAGACGCTTATTACATCTATTAAGAGGATTAAAGAATATCATTCATTTTGTTGATGATGTCATATGCGCGGGAGAAAATGCTGAACAACACTTAGCAACATTAGCTAAGGTGTTCGAGAAATTCAGACAGGGCAACTTAAAATGCCGGCCTGAAAAAGTAAATCTATTTCAACCAAAAATTAAATTTTTAGGAGTAGTGGTGACGCAAGGAGAGATATCTCCAGACCCTGACAAAATAAAATGTGTAGAAAACCTCAAACCCCCAAGAACTATGAAATAATTGAGGGGAATTTTTGGTCTTACTGGCTACTTTAGGAAATTCGTGCTTAAATACGCCCAAATTGGGAAACCCCTCACGGACAAAACTAAAGGGAACTCCCAAAATTTTACCTGGTCCCGGGAAGCTCAAATTTCCCTAGACTGTCTCAAAAAGGCACTCACTTCTGAACCAATATAATCGTGGCCAGATTTCGAAAACGGACAATTTGTGGTCACAACCGATGCTAGTTCAAAAGGCATTGGTGCTATTCTTTCACAAATAATCCCGGTAGAAAACCCTAATCCTCTAGAGGGAACGCCTAAACAAAAAAAATTAGAAAGTTATATGCTATTCGAGTAGAACGTTATCAAAAGGCGAAAGTAGTTATTCCGCCACAAACTTAGAATTATTATCTATAATCCACCACTTGGACAAATTTAGACACTATTTAATTTGTAGAAAGTTTATACTACGTTCAGACCATAACACTTTTCAGTACCTACGCACATTTAAAAACCCAACGGGAATTCTAGATAGATTGATTATGAAAATCCAAGACCTAGATTACGAATTTGAATATTTAAAAGGTAAACAAAATGCAGCTTGTGAATTTTTGAGTAGATACCCAGAAATTATGCCGTTGGACACTGAGGAAAATGAAGTTAACGCTATCAATACTAAGAGCAAACATAAATGTAAGAAGAACAAAGTCAAAGACTCAGTAAAAGAAAATAAAGATAACTATTGTCCCTTGTCTTTAGAAAATATAAAAAGAAAGCAAAAAAAGGACGAAGTGTGTAGCACTTATTAATTATTTTGTGAATGATGATGCGTTGCCCGATAAATTCAAAACTTTTAGATAAGAGATAATTTTTACTATGATCTTGATGAAGAAATACTATGCAGAATCGTGACTGCTGAGGCAAATAGAAACCAAACCTCAATAATACATGTATTACCCCAAAACTTAATAGCACCTACATTCGACTATTTTTATTCAGGTATTGGTAGACATTTAGCAGTAGCGAACACTTTCCATAACTTAAAACAATATTTTTACGTGCCATTGGCAGTAACAAAACTTAAGGACTTTGTAATTACATACAAAGCGTGTAACTAAAGAAGATAACCCCAAACATATCCTAATCTTCCTATGGGAAGAGTACCGGAGCGAGATTCCCCTTCGATACTGTCGAATTTGGTTCGTGTTGAGCCAGCGGAGGATTGCCTATTTCAAGTCGGGGCTATACTGGTAATCTTTAAGCTATAGATAACTTCTTACGATTGAATTTTGCCAAAGCATTAAGGAATTAAGGCGCGTATGCCACGAGCAAGGCATTGGTGAAATTTTTTTTAAAATTTGGCATTCCAAATAAGGTTTTAAGTGACAACGGAAGCAATTTTGTTTCAAAAGTAACAAAAACTTAATGTGATTTCTTAACATAGAGAAATTGGTAAATTCCCCATACCACCCACAAGCTATTGGTGAGATAAAAAATAGGCATAACATACTTTCGAATGCATTAAGCACGTATACGAAACACAGCAGGCACGTCACGGATCAGTTTTCACTTTTGTCGACTATAGTAATCATCATTGATTACTCAGAAACAACCAGAGAAAATCTATTTTGCTCACTTTTTGTTCGCGATTTAATGATCATATAAGATAAGATTATTGTGTACCAAAAATGCGATAGTAGCTCGGAGAATTAAAAACAGTAATCCATAAATGGGATTAGGAAAACTTATAAAATAGTAAGGCAAGAGTTGGAAAAATGTAAAATAAACCAAGAACTAAGAAACAAACCCAGAGTGAAGGGGAACCTAGATTTCAAGATAGGAGATTGCGTTTACATAAAAAATGAGGCAAAAGCGGAAGGCAAGAAACTTTCCAACAAATATTCTGGACCGTACAGAATAGTCAAAAAGTACGATAACGATTATACTTTTAAAGTAGTGAACCCTGATAGTGGAAGAACTTACAAGGCATATGTTAGCCGAATAAAAAGAGCAAAATTTCCAGAAAGATGGGTACCGCGTCCCCCGTCGACCGATTCGTCTGATGCAGAAAATGAGACCCCTAAATCAAGATTGGCAGAGCTAAACCCCTTTAATTTCAAGCAAGACTATTTCGAGAATGAGAGTGACGAGGAAAACTTTGAAGAATTCTTAGCTATGAAAAATCTAGTTATTCCTAAGGGAAAATCCCTAATACCAGAGAGAATAAAAACGCCAAAATATCCAAAAAGTTCATCATCAGAGAGCACAGGAGAATTAGATTATACGATATCTCAAAAACCAAATTTTTCCCTGATAGAATTTCGACCCCTTATCCCCCAAAAAGATTTCCAGACGATATGGTTTCCCCTGCAACACCAATAGAGAGGCCCCTGTCATTACAGGAGGAATTGAACAGAGCCGTAGAAACTCCGGGTATTACTGTAAGGAAAACTCCTCCCAAAGATCCAATTACAACAAATCTACGAGAAGCCATGGATTTATTAAATTTCCCAGTAAAAAGAGTCAAAGTACATTGCCTAAGAATAAAACTCTCAAGGATGACCAGCAAGGACAATATCATGATATAAATTTGTCCAAGGTCAAGCCTAAACAGTGGACTTCATGGAGGGAAAACTATTGCAAAGAATGCCCCACCCCTCTGAAGACATGGCATTTAAACAGTGGAGGAACCCCGCAAAAACTTTTGATTCCTCTCAAAGCTCTCAAGAATCTTTCAAATCTCCCGATTTGAAAACTCAAAGCGAGGACTTAGAGAATAAACCTTCTACTTCCAGAGGAGCAGAAATTTACGAAGGAAGGGGAGGTTATACCTCAAAAATGCGAGGTGCAACCTCTAAAAGTTCTAATGCGGAATCATCGGAAACCAGTTCCGAAGAGTCTGACGACGAATCAGACCATATGGTAGTTAAAGAAATAGGGAAATCAAAACCGGCTTCATCGGCCGCGTATACTAAGTAAACAAAATTAACAGGCCAAGAGTTTTAGAAAAAACAATACAAAAAATTTGATCTTATTTCACTAGCAAAACCTAAAACGAAAAAACCGAAAGAAACAGAAGTAAAGGTAACGAAACAGTCAGGTAGATCGGTTAAGAAACCCGAAAGATGGAATGGCACTTAATCAGTATAGGATTAAAAGATTTTAATGGATAGGCGTCATAAAGGAATAATAATTTAAAAACTTTTAGCTCACAAGTAAAAATCATACAATTATAAAAAAATGCTGTAGAAAATTTTTTTTCAACATATATCATGGCTTCGCATGAATCAAAACCGTCTGATACCGTATGTTCAACATTTATCAGTTAGAAAAAACAAATTCTAATTAATAAGTCACATTGCATATAATTAATTCGAATAATTTCCTTTAATATGAAAAAGTCTACCCGTACCATTCCAGTACGATGTATCCAGTCCAGCTGCAAGAAGCCGTGATAGGAAGTACTAAACGAGAAATATTTATACACCTTAGAAATGACCTTTAGCTATTTTCTGTTCCAAGAGAAAACCGTAGGAACTTTGTCCTGCTATAATAATACAGAAAGAATAAATCCAAGTTACAGGACAGAATTACTGTTACGAAATGTAGGTACGATAACCATAAAACAAGGATGTCGACTTGTAACTAAAGAGTCAAGTATTCGAACGCCATTAATTACCAAGACCGCAAATATAATAAGTCCTAAACTAATTAATTTTAATGAAATTAAGCTGTCGTACACTATTCCGAATATAGAAACTGAGGAAATGAAAATCTCGATATGGTCCAAACTAGAAAAGAATAAAGGGACACTAATGCTTAAAAAACTAAGAGAAGTATTAGACTACCAGATCCCCCTATTTACAAATGAGGACCAGAGATAAACGTATGTAGATAATAGATACGGATTGTTCTCAACCAATTTTTGGTGCAACATGCTACTGACCGTATGTTTCGTATTCGCGATTTCCCTGACCATGAAAACCTTACTGACTTTTAATTATGGAAAAATCCTGAGACTAAGAAGGCAAAACCCAAAGGAAGAACACGGGGAAACGGCTGAAATGCAGAAGTTAAACCCAGAACCCCATGAGAACGTTTAAGCCAAGAAAAAGGGAAGACATTAGAAAACAAGTGGGTATAGAGGTCTCCACTCGTCCTTGTTATGTCTTGTTCCCTCATTGTAAGTGTCGTTTACGTGAAATCGTGCGGCTACGACGTTGCAACAAGCTTTTCATAAACAGCAGGAACATTCATGAACAGTACAGGCATGAAACGTGTAGTAATATGAAACCTAATACATAACGATATAAGACAGATTTTGTTTAAGGAATTGTTTTAAACTTTATGAAGAATTGAATTAGTATTGAAGAATTAAATAAGCCCTGTATCATTATTTCCTTTCTCAAAAAAAAATTAAAGACATCTCTGTATTAGATTTCTCAATGGGAATTATATGTATCTGAAACCAACATGATAATAATGTCGTTTTATCAAAAAAAATTATTATGCAATAATATTATAGCATATTTTTATATCTTCTTTTATGGTAATATTCGACCTAAGATTTTAAACAACCATATTGCTTGTTGTTCATTATTATAACTTTTTTTAAAGAACGTGTGATTCTGCCTCGTTATTTTCATTACACGAAGTGGATTGACATAGTGGAAATCAATCATTACAATGCGTAGTCCAGTGCAGATACAACCTAGTAGCATCTATTTTCATCCCAGATTGTTTACGAAAATTATAGTTACCTTTGATCGTTGTTTCCTCGACCACGAACCATATTGCGTATAAGGTAACACTATATTTGAATCTCAGTATCCAGTACAATATCAAACTATATAATAACAAAAATCCTGAGAGCCCCATCGACCAGTACAAGATATAAGTACATAAATATCACCCTTGATGATCGTTATGAACCCGTGTACCATAGGACTGTATAGTTATGGTATTTTATGATCTCAAAGATTATTTACATGTAATAGATTCACGCATCGAACCCCTTTTGACTATCTCTAGGATTCCATCCTATAACCTCTATCAAGTGCGAAAAGTTAGTGTCTCTGTTATCCCATGAATTTTACGAGATAATTTCTGGAACATGAACCTGGAAACCAAACATTGAATTGCAGAAACCTAAATTAACTCCAGTGACTACCATGTCAGTGACTATATACCCTTCCCACAAGCTAAAGAGAATGAGTTGAAGGAGTCATTAAAGTTGGATTTCGGCCAATTCCAAACCCAAACTCCAAATCCCTTGTAATTAACCAAAGAATCGCTGAAGGAGTTAATAGAAGCTAGCCATACACGAACAATTCTAATAGATAAATGTTATCTCTGAGTGCAAAAAGAAAAAGTTTTACACGAGAATTAAATTATCTATGGGCTTTCAAATATGCCATAAATTATGTACTGAGAAGAAAATGAACGCAGTCCCAGTGTTCAACCCCTTAATGATAATGCACCCTATGAACTATCAAAAAACAGCAGGTGAGAATGAACTCTGATATCAAAATTCCACACGCCTGTACCTGGGAGTATCATTTCCCATTTGACAATTAGAGAAAGCTTTATGTCCAAGATTAACATAATCATGCTCGACCTGCTCTGTGAAGAAACTAAATCGTAAGTGTTTTAAAAATTTTTGCGAAGACTAAAAGATTGGAAGACCATAATTTACAACAGAAAGATTGAGTATGCTAAGAAGCACGAAGGTGATAAAATATGTGTGATTTCGCATTTGGTTCGTTTTAATAGATTCGATAACTTAAAATTTCCAATATCTAATCAATAGTATGACATAGCAAACATCCCCAGTAAAAGTGTTCTGATGTTTACCAGTGAACGTGGTAAACATAATATTGTGTTTTAAATCGTTCTTAAATGTAGTGTTAGATGTCAGATAGAGTTATGTGTAGTGTTGTCGTGCTATTCATTTAATGTAGCTTAGATAGGAAGAAGTGTGCCCTATAGACAGCAATATAAAAAAAAACTTGTAAAAGGTAAAGCCTCAAAAAAATCTTATGTAAAGGTAGAATAGCTCCCACCTTATTGAAAATGTAAAAGTAATCAGTGTTAGATGAAGAAAAAAATCTTTAGTATAGTAGCTAGGCTAGAACCATAAATAATCTTAGTCCAGCAGAATAAACTTTAGAAAGGGATAAATAACAAAATAAGAAAAGCAGTAGAGAGAATTTTTAACACTCCTAATTAAGCTTAAATAAAAGTATAAAATTATACAATGTCAATTAAAATTACGTAGGACCAATAGTAAATAAATCGCGAATATTTAAAAAATCCAAGGGCAAGCAAGTCCTAATGATGGGACGTCCTTAAATGATGGGAAGGGTATTATGTACCGTGAGTAAAATGTGATGTATTTAAAATACAAAAAAAAATCTTTTCTTTCTAAAGATAATTCCGACTTCTTCTAATTAAGTTTAAATCTAGTTTCAAAAAAAGAAAAATTCTTAATAAGCAAAAAGAAAAACTGCCTTTTAGTCTCAGCCAAACCTTGGTGCTAATCATGGGAGACTGTTTTGGATTTTGCGAAGATATTTGATACTAAAAAAATTACTAGATACAGAGAGTTCGCAGGAAATTTAAGTTATAATGTTTAATGATCAGATATGTTTAAAACAAATTATTGGACTGTCAGTGAGCATAATGAAGTGAGTTTGCGAACATAATTACAAGGCAGTGGCCCCCGCCACAGGACCTCGGACAATCTCGAGATAGCTAGCAGAGCGCAGGATCTATACTCGTGCGATATAGTTCAGAAAAGTGTTTTTCGCGTCAATTATGTTTGGTTAATTATTTCAGACAATTATGGATTGTCTCTATTGCATTCATCATTATTTTTGAGAGTCAATTTAATGATTAACTTTGCCTCTATTTGTCGTCAGCTGGAGTGAAGCACTATTGTACACCTAAATGTAAGTCTCAATAAAACTATTGCTTTTCTATTTGTGTCTGTTTCATTTATATGTCTGTATCTAATCGCACAGCAGGTAACTAGTTCGTATATCTCAATTAGTAACGCCCCCAGGAATCTGATTTCTACTCAATATTGGAGTCAATCGATAAGAAGATGACTGGAGGAAAAGAGGTTACATTTATATAGTTACATATTGTATTTTCCCGCTTTCCAGCGATTGGCGCGATCGGTACACCACTTTTAATCATAATATTAAATTTGTGACCCCAGACTTCATTGCCACGTTTGGCGCATCTTAATCGCCACAGCTTTAAATCATAATATTACATTTGACGCGGTCAATCTTCATTACCACAATTAACACAGTCCAACCCATTTTTTATTATCGCTACATACAGACATAGTTTTAAGTCTTATTATCAAGCTTTTTGAAAATAATAAAACCTGCAAAACTACTTTGTGAAAGTTTAAAAATGTTCATTTAAGACTGCAAAAGCGGTATGGCAAACGCCTGCACATTGGAAAAAGATGAAACAAAAGTTCCATATTAAGATTAAGTCCCTTTGTCCTGTTTATGTCCAATAAAATAATATTCAATACATTTCAATCAACAAAAATACAATATTTCAGGTATACCTTTATTGTTAGAACATTTGGGTTGCAGTTCCTGGGTGTTGTATCCAAATTTACAAGGTCCTGAACTACTAGGTAAATTGAACATGCGAGCATCTTCACGTTTCGATGAGGAAGAATAGCTTGCAACCTGAAAGGGCTTGAAATCATCAAGTAGTAAAGTATCACCAACTTCTTAAACAATTTCTAAATTAAACAGATACAGAAAAATTTTAACAGTAAGGACTTCTAAACAAATGTAACTAGTTTTACTTTTTTGCTGCGCTTAAAAATGTAAACATATAGGCATTATGCGCAATCATAAAATCAAATTTGTGGGCTATACAGGTTTTTTCTCAAATCATTTTTAAAATCTATTTTTTCTAAAGCAAAAGAGAATCTAAAAAATTCAAAGAAATCAATTAACATAAAACAAACAAAAACCTGAAATTCTTAAAAAAAAACACATAACATAGAACTAATAGCTGGATAAGTTTAAATTTATGATATTGTACTCAATAAAAAAAAAATATTGAATTAAAATGTAACCAAAAAATAAAGATTTTACATCTTAACAATCACAAAAATCCCAACCAATCAATTGGAGGGTTTCTGCATTAGTTTCAAAACAATAAAATACAAAATATAGTCTCCCAAAATTTACCAGCTGAATTCAACTAACTATATTCCTCTCTTACGTCTTATAACTTGATATTCCCATCTAAAGTCCCAGGAATGCCCATGCTTTGGTAGTAATATATCGTTCATCATACCTGCACAGGGAAAAGATTCACAGAAAAATTCTCTACGGGATTATTTGCTTCACCAAAATTCTTACGACACTTACTGAGAAAGGAGAAAAAAAGGGACGATTGTTTTCTAGAGTAAAGAAGCTTTTCTTTTATGCTGTGACAGAAAATTTAAATGTATAAAATTACCGTTTTTAATGAAAGAATCCTCAGAAACCGTGATGATATCAGCCATTTTCAAAATTTGCGGAATGTCCATGAAAGATCTTGGAGAATGTAGTTAATACAAATTATGAGAAGTATTATACTATCATCAACACTTGGATACGACACAGATTTAACTCAGGAAAGTCCTAAAATACGAAAGATATAATGATTGATGACTAATAATCAATTTTAACCACTGCAAAGCATATCTTATACTAATACAGTTGAAACCTCAGATTAAATTCCTTCAGCAGTCAAGTGGGTGCAAAAATTCAAAAAATTACCTTTGTGAAGTAACTATTTTTGAAGTTCAGTTGTTGATTTTAATTTACAATAAACTTTCACAGTAAAAAGGAAAATACAACTTTTAGCTTATTCTGTTAGCTGTATTCTTCTAGTAAATTTTCCAAGCCAAAAACTATTAGGTTGGAAAATTTGTTTTAACACCTTTAATGAAAGGTTTATTCATTGTTTTATTGCTTACGTAAAATACTATCAAGTGTAGGCCTATTATGTATATGCCTTTATTTTTTTCCAAAAGGGTATATCTAGCTTTCTTACTTTTAGGGCTTCAAGAATGTGACAATAAATCTAAAACTAGATGCAAAACGAGATTATGCAACAGCATTGTATTTATCAATGAAAATAATTATTAAAAATCAAGTAATTACCGTTTAAAGGAATTTAAAATTCAAATTTAGTGCAACTCAAGAAATTTAAAAACTATTCCCAGAAAAATAAGTCTTCAGTTTTTTAATGTCCACTAAAATATAACAACATTTGTGTAAAATATTTCTAAGAAATCAATCAATTGTTTAGGTTAACTAATTGTTTCTGAATACAGACAGATAAAATCGTCGACATAAAAAAAATATTAATGTTTTTTGCTTTTATAACTTTAGTAAATCAAATAATATTAACATTTTGATTACTAAATATCAGTATATGTAAATTAAATAATTTCTTAGACCACACTGCTTTTCCATTAAAAACAAAAAAAAAAATTTTTAAACACGAAAAACGGGTTTTAATTTTCTAACAAGCAGTTAACTACAAAAAAATTAATTAGGAAAAAAAGCTCCTAATATTTAGGCCCCACAACCGGTAGCATTTATAAACGGAAAAAAAAAAAAAATAAATAAATAAAGCAAAAAAAAACAACTTAAATTAAATTACAATAAAAAATACTAAACACATAAGGATAACAAAAAGCAAAAACGAAAGAAAAATATAAATAAATAAGAACAAAACTCACATATTAATTAAACACTTCCATGCACTGAATGTCTTTCAACTGGCCTCCTCTCAGTATATAAATGGAAATATATTAAATAAACAATTCCATGTAATGAATGTCTATATTTATTCTAATCTAATACTACAATTATATAAATTTAAATATATAAAAAATTAATAATATATTTATAATTATACAAAAACAATAAAAGGTCAACTAACCCCCCGGTCAATAACCCTTAATTAAATTTCACAAGTTCATCAACCATTTTATGAATTATAAATTGAATGGATTCGTTTTGTTGCAAGCTTAGCTGCAGTTCGTTTACTTTCTCATCATTTAACCCATTCTGACCTTTGTTCGCAAGGTCATCTTTCGTTTCAGAAATATTATTAAAATCAGTATTGGTTGAATATCTTGCCTGCATTTTAATTAAACTATTATAAATTGAATTGATCCCAAATTCCCCTTTATCTCTATTGATGCTAGTACCCCCATATATTATCTTTTTTATTTCTATAATTTCCCTGAAGCTTTGTAAAAGTCCTACAGACGTATCTACTATTTTTGTTTGATCAAATAAAATACTGTGATGAGGAAAATTATAAAGGTGTTCTGCAACCGCTGACTCAAACGTTTCTGGTGTTTTGTTTTGTTTTAGAGCGTAATCTATTGCATTCTTGTGTTGTTCTAGCCTATTTTCTAAAGTTTGTTGTGTTCTACCCACATAAAATTTTCCACAAGAACATGGAATTTTGTATACTCCCTTTTGCAAATTTCTCGGTATATTGTCTTTCCCTTTATTTAACAACGAGCTTATATTATGTCCTGATTTAAATGCTGTATTTATATTATGTTTTTTTAATTCTATTCTTAATTTTTGTGATAAAATTGGTACAAAAGGCAAAGATATGTAATTTGTTTCTTGATTTGACCCATCTTCTTCTAATATTTTTGGCTCCGTCAACTTTTTTTCCTCTTTTCAATTATTTGAGAAATCATTTTTTCCGGATAGCCATTACCTATTAGAATATCCTTAATAAAAATTAGTTCATTTCTTATGTATCCTGGTGATGCTAATTTTAATACCCTATCCACTAAAGAAATAACCACACCCCTTTTTACTTGGATGGAAATCATTTGTATTAAGGAAATTACCAAGGCTATATTTTAAACCATCTATTTCTTTTACAACTTGTGATCGCTGTAAAAATCCAAGTAAAAAGGGGTGTGGTTATTTCTTTAGTGGATAGGGTATTAAAATTAGCATCACCAGGATACATAAGAAATGAACTAATTTTTATTAAGGATATTCTAATAGGTAATGGCTCTCCGGAAAAAATGATTTCTCAAATAATTGAAAAGAGGAAAAAAAAGTTGACGGAGCCAAAAATATTAGAAGAAGATGGGTCAAATCAAGAAACAAATTACATATCTTTGCCTTTTGTACCAATTTTATCACAAAAATTAAGAAGAGAATTAAAAAAACATAATATAAATACAGCATTTAAATCAGGACATAATATAAGCTCGTTGTTAAATAAAGGGAAAGACAAGATACCGAGAAATTTGCAAAAGGAGTATACAAAATTCCATGTTCTTGTGGAAAATTTTATGTGGGTAGAACACAACAAACTTTAGAAAATAGGCTAGAACAACACAAGAATGCAATAGATTACGCTCTAAAACAAAACAAAACACCAGAAACGTTTGAGTCAGCGGTTGCAGAACATCTTTATAATTTTCCTCATCACAGTATTTTATTTGATCAAACAAAAATAGTAGATACGTCTGTAGGACTTTTACAAAGCTTCAGGGAAATTATAGAAATAAAAAATATAATATATTGGGGTATTAGTATCAATAGAGATGAAGGGGAATTTGGGATCAATTCAATTTATAATAGTTTAATTAAAATGCAGGCAAGATATTCAACCAATACTGATTTTAATAATATTTCTGAAACGAAAGATGACCTTGCGAACAAAGGTCAGAATGGGTTAAATGATGAGAAAAGTAAACGAACTGCAGCTAAGCTTGCAACAAAACGAATCCATTCAATTTATAATTCATAAAATGGTTGATGAACTTGTGAAATTTAATTAAGGGTTATGGACCGGGGGTTAGTTGACCTTTTATTGTTTTGGTCTAAGTATAAATATATTCTTCATTTTTGATAGATTTCAATTTATATACTGGGAGGAGGCGAGTAGAATCAATATAGACATTCAGTACATGGAAGTGTTTATTTAATATATTTCCATTTATATACTGAGAGGAGGCCAGTTGAAAGACATTCAGTGCATGGAAGTGTTTAATTAATATGTGAGTTTTGTTCTTATTTATTTATATTTTTCTTTCGTTTTTTCTTTTTGTTCTCTTTATGTGTTTTGTTTTTTTTATTTTAATTTAATTTAAGTTGTTTTTTTTTGCTTTATTTATTTATTTATTTTTTTTTTTTTCCGCTGAGAAAGGCTACCGGATTTGGGGCCGAAATATTCGGAGCTTTTGTGCATAATTAATTGTTTTGTAGTTCACTGCTTGTTAGAAAATTAAAACCCGTTTTTCGTGTTTAAAAATTTTTTTTTTTGTTTTTATATGTAAATTAAACTGACAATGCATATCCATTTGTATTTTTCTCAGTAAAGTGCAAATTATGTTCTGGCCTTGGGAAGGCATAGGGGTTTTGAGCCCAACTTATGTTAATTTCTGCTGGTTTTGAGTTTGACTCGGTTACTTATTGTAATTTCTGTTCGTTTTGGGTTTCATTTAATTATTGATGCTGTTTTGTGGTAGTTTCACGCTTGGTAGATTATTTGATTTTATTTTTGCTCATTTTTGTTTAATGGAGTTCTTTACTTTTCGTTGATAAACTTTTTTTGGGAAAAAGTTTCTTTAATTAATTTCTCTTCGTTTTATATTGACATAGTCTTTTCAGGAAAAAAGAAAATAATACTTTAAATCTTTTCGTATTTTTAAGAATTTATAGTTTTGCCTGCTATTTGTATGTCGGAGAAAAATTTTCAGCAATTTTTAACAACATAAACCCTTTTAAAAATCTGGACAGAAATAGTAATGTTTAATTTAGTTTCATACCTACTTTAGTTGACCTGAAATGGAAAACTTGATACCATTCGCAAAAAAATCTGTTTACTTTCTCTGATAGCTTGGATACACTTACGCTATTTAGATTTAGCTAAATTTTAAGAGCAGAAGAATCCCCGAAAGTTTGAACATAATATCCTCATTCGGTCTTGGTATACTACCGAGATGCCTTATTTGGAATTAGCATTAACGCAGTGCATATTGATTTAATCTTAAGGCAACATTTAGTTTTTAAACATAAAGGCAAATTGGAGGGTGGCGTGGGATTAGTCTCCCTCCAATCACTTTCAACTATTAAACAGGGCATCAGCCCTTTCTATTTTCAATCGAATGAGCCCTTTTCGAAGTTCCTAGAACAACTCCTTCGATACGAAGTGCCCTGGCCTAAACAACAATAACAACAACAAAATAATACATTATACCCGCATCGATGTTTACTATAAAAATGTCAAGCCTTCCAACCATTTTCGACAATTAAAAAGGGCACTAGGACTTTCAATTTCCAATCGAATGAGCGCTTTTTGAGTTTCTACGACAACACTTTCTATATACACCTTATATACCCCCAGGGCATAAATTAAAACCCTTACCCTAAGGGCTGTGAGGGTGGTTGTCATCCTCTAAGACCTAATTTCAAGAACTCCACTACGTTAAACAAAATGGCTATGTCAAAAGTTTGATTGGATGTGTCTGGGAAAATGGTGGGCATGAGAGGGGCGTTAGTCACCCTCCAATCACTCAGCACTTAAAAAAGGCATTAGCCCTTTCGATTTCCAATCAAATGAGCCTTTTTGGCTCATTTGAGTTTTTACGTTAACGCTTTCAATAAAAACCTTATATGCCCCCCAGGAATAGCTAACAACCCTTGCCCTGAGGGTTGGGGGGGGGGGTTATAATCCTCAAGGACCTAATTTCCAAAACTTTCTGCAACGTTGAAAAAAACGGCTATCTGAAAATTTTGATTGCATGTGTTTGGGGGAATGGTTGGCGTGAGAGGGGGGTTAGTTACCCTCCAATCACTTAAAATTATTAAAAAAGGGCACTAGCCCTCTCAATTTCCAATTGAATGAGCCCCTTTTGAAGTTTTTACGACAACTCTATCTATAAAAACCTTATATGTCCACAGGGCATAACTTACAACCTTTGCGCTGGAGGGCTCTGGGGGGTTTGTCATCCTCAAATACATAATTTCTAGAATTTTCAACTACGTTGAACAAAATGGCTACCTATAAACTTCTATTGAATGTGTTTGGGGAAATGGTGGGCGTGAGAGGGGGATTAATTACTCTCCACTCACTTTCGACTATTAAAAAGAGCAATTTCAATTTCCAATCAATTGAGCCCTTTTTTTGAAATTTCTACAACAAATTTCTACAACAAATTTCTATATAATCCTTATATGCTCCCAGGACATAACTTACAACCCTTGCACTGAGGGCTCTGATGGGATTATCATCCTAAAGGACCTAATTTCCAGAACTTTCGACTACGTGGAACAAAATGGATATCTCAAAATTTTGATTGGATGTATTTGATGAAATGGTGACGGTGAGAGGGGGGTTAGTTGCCCTTCAATCACTTTTGACTATTTAAAGGGCAGCAGCCCTTTCAATTTCCAATTGAATGAGCCCTTTTTGAAGTTTCTACAAAATCACTTTCTATAAAAAAAAACCTTATCTTCCCCCAGGGCATAACTTACAACCCTTGCCCTGAGGGATGTGGGGTTGTCATCCTTAAAGACCTAATTTTCAAAACTTTCAACTACGCTGAACAAAATGGCTATCTAAAAATTTTGATTGGATGTGTTTGGGGAGAAGGTGGGTGTGAGAATGGGGGTTAGTTCCCTCAAATCACTTTCGAGACTATTTAAAGGGCAGTAGTCCTTTGAATTTCCAATCGAATGAGCCCTTTTTCAAGTTTCTACAACAAATATTTCAATAAAAACATATGACCCCAGGGGATAACTTATAACCCTTGGTCTGGAGACTGTGGGGGGAGTGTTCTAATCAAAGGTATAATTTCCTGAACTTGAAATTGTGTGGAATAAAAAGGCTATCTCAAAATTTTGATTGGATGTTTTTGGGGAAATGGTGGGCACGGAAGGGGTGTTAGTTGCCTTCCGATCACTTTCGACTACTAAAAAGGGCACTAGCCATTTCAGTTTCCAATCGAATGAGCCCTTTTTAAAGTTTCTACGACAACGCGTTCTATAAAAACCTTATATGCCAAAAGGGCATGTGTGTGTGTGTGTGTATCTGTGTGTTTTTTTCTGTGTTTGTGTTTTTGTTATTGTGTTTTTTTGTGTGTGTGTTTTTGTTTCTTTTCGTATGTGTGTTTTTTTTTGTTTTCGTGTGTTTTTGTTTTTATATGTGTATCTGTGTCTCTGTGTGTGTGTGTGTGTGTGTCTCTCTGTGTGTGTGTGTGTGTCTGGGCGGATGTGTGTGCGTGGGTGTGTCTGGGCGGATGTGTGTGTGCGTGTCTGGGCTTCTGGGCGGATGTGTGTGTCTGGGCAGATGTGTGTGTCTCTGGGCGTCTGGGCGGATGTGTGTGTCTGGGCGTCTGGGCAGATGTGTGCGTGTGTGTTTCTGGGCGGATGTGTGTGTGTGTGTGTCTGGACGGATGTGTGTGTGCGTGTGTTTGTCTTGGCGTCTGGGCGGATTTGTGAGTGTGTGCGTGTCTGGGCGTCTCGGCGGATGTGTGTGTTTGTGTGTCTGGGCGTCTGGGTGGATGTGTGTGTGTGTGTGGGCGTCTGGGTGGACGTGTGTGTGTGTGGGTGGATGTGTGTCTGTGTGGATGTGTGTGTGTGTCTGGGATTCTGGGCGGATGTGTGTGTGTGTGTGTGTGTGCGTCTGGGAGGATGTGTGTGTGTGTTTGAGTCTGTGCGGCTGTGTGTGTGTGTGTCTGGGTGTATGTGTGTGTGTGTGGGCGTCTATGCGGATGTGTGTGTGTGTCTGTGCGGATGTGTGTGTGTGTGTGTCTGGGCGGATGTGTGTGTGTGTGTGTGCGTGTGTGTCTGTGCGTGTCCGTGTGCCTGTGCGTGTCCGTGTGCATGTGCGTGTGTGTGTGCGTGTGACACCATCTCAGACACACAGTTATAGTGAGAGACATGCAAAAAGTTAGGTTAATTTAGGTTCACTTAGAGTGGCGCCACTCTAAGTGAACCTATATTATCCAAACTTTTTGCATGTCTCTTTCACTATAACTGTGTGTCTGAGATGGTGTGCTACCATCTATAAGCACTCTAAACTAAATTCAACAGACAATTTTATCATAATTTCTTGAATGAAATTTCTGTATTGTGTATCAAAGAGACGAATTCAAGAAAGAGTTTGTTACTTACTTACTTACACTTTTTTTCAGAGTTTCATGAATGAAATTTCTGTATTGTGTATTCAAGAGGTGAATTCAAAAAGAGAGGTCCTTATCTTTGGCAGAAAACTTGTTATCACTGACGAACAATTGTTACTTCTAAGAAAAATTGATAGTGTTAAGTAAAAGTTTGTTAGTATTAAGGTAAAAGTTGTTTCTTCGAGAAGAAAATTTTTTAGTGTTAAGGAAAAATTGCTACTTCTAACAGAAAACTTGTTATCATAAACGAAGAAATTGTTACTTCTAAGAAAATCTGGTATCTTTGGCAGAAAACTTGCTACTTCTTACAGAAAACTTCTTATCACTGACAAAAAAATTATTACTTCTAAGAGATATTTGATAGTTTTAAATAAAAGTTTGTTAGTTTTGAGGAAAAAGTTGTTACTTCGAGGAGAATTTTTTTTAGCAATTACTACTTCTAACATAAAACTTGTTATCATAAACGAAGAAATTGTTATTTCTAAGAAAAATTTGGTCTCTTTGACAGAAAACTTGCTAATTCTAACAGAAAACTTGTTATCACTGTCAAAAAATTTTTACTTCGATGATAAAATTTGTTAGTGTAACTTCTACGAAAAATATGGTATCTTTAACAGAAAACTTTTATCATAGATGAAAAAGTTGTTAACTTGCTACTTTTGACAGAGAACTTGTTATCATAAACGAAAAATTGTAATTTCTAAGAGAAATTTGATAGTATTAAGTAAAAGTTTGTTAGCATTGAGGAAAAAGTTGTTAATTCGAAGAGATAATTTGTTAGTGTGAAAAGAAAGCTTGCTACTTCTGACAGAAAACTTGCTATCCCAAAAGAAAAAATTGTTACTTCTAAGAAAAATTTTGTAACTTTGAGAGAAAACTTGTTAGTTCTAACAGAAAATTTGTTATTATTTGCGAAAAAATTGTAACTTTTAAGTGCAATTTATTATCATTGACGGAAAGGTTGGTGTTATTAAAAAACATTTTTTACTGTTAAGAAAATATCTATTACTTCTAAGAAAAATTTGAGTGTGTTAAGTAAAAGTTTGTTAGTATTAAGGAAAAAATTGTTACTCCGATGAAGAAATTTGTTAGTGTTGAGGAAAACTTGCTACTTCTGACAGAAAACTTTTTATCATAAACCAAAATATTGTTACTTCTAAGAAAAATATGGTATCTTTGACAGTAAACATTCTAGTTCTAACACAAAACTTGTTATAACTGACGAAAAATTGTTACTTCTAAGAAAAGTTTGATAGTGTTAAGTAAAAGCTTGTTAGTATTAAGGTAAAAGTTGTTACTTCAAGGAGAAAATTATTTAGTGTTAAGGAGAAATTTCTACTTCTAACGGAAGACTTGTTATCATAAACGAAGATATTGTTATTTCTAAGAAAAAATTGGTCTCTTTGACAGAAAACTTGCTACTTCTAGCAGAAAACTTGTTATAAATGAGGAAAAATTGTTACTTCGATTAGAAACTTTGTTAGTGTTTAGGAAAACATGCTACTTCCGACAGAAAACTTGTTATCATAGACGAAAAAGTTGAGACTTTTAAGAAAAATATGGTATCTTTTAAAGAAAACTTGCTACTTCACACACACACGGATGTGTGTGTGTGTGCATCTGGGCGTCTGGGCTGATGTGTGAGCGCCTGGGCAGATGTGTGTGTGTGTGTCTGGGCGTGTGTATAGATGTGTGTGTGTGTGTCTGAGCGGATTTGTGTGTCTTGGCAGTTGTGTGTGTGTGTGTGTGTGTCTGTGCGGATGTGTGTGTGTGTGTGTGTGTGTATGTGCGTGTCCATGTGCGTGTGTGCGTGTGACACCATCTCAGACGCACAGTTATAGTGAGAGACATAAAAAAAGTTGGGTTAATTTAGGTTCTCTTAGAGTGGCGCCACTCTAAGTGAACCTAAATTATCCCAACTTTTTTCATGTCTCTTTCACTATAACTGTGTGTCTGAGATGGTTTGCTACCATCTATAAGCACTCTAAACTAAATTCAGCAGACAATTTTTTCATAATTTCTTGAATGAAATTTCTGTATTGTGTATCCAAGAGGCGAATTCAAGAAAGTTTTTTACTTACTTACTTACAATTTTTTTCAGAGTTTCATGAATGAAATTTCTGTATTGTGTATTCAAGAGGTGAATTCAAAATAAGAGGTCCTTATCTTTGGCAGAAAACTTGCTACTTTTTACAGAAAACTTGTTATCACTGACGAACAATTGTTACTTCTAAGAAAAATTGATAGTGTTAAGTGATAAACAAAAAATCGCGAAGAAAGGAAACGAGGACAATTAACAGCCAGTGAAAAAATTGAAAAATTATGCAAATATTTCGGTCAAGACCTCCGCTTGACCGTCCTCAGTGCAGAATAAAACTGATAAAAATATAAAACCAAACCTTAAAATTAAAATACCAAACTAAAATTGGACGACCCTTTCCTAGTAACGGTGAAAGGGTACCTAAATAAAAAACATAAGTCTAAATGGCATTTCAAAATTTCAGTTTGCGTAAAACACTCTTAAAGGCTGATCGCTTTCCAGTTTGACTGTTATCGGAGACTCTATTCGATTGCACAATATAACTTTGTGGATGTATGTAAAAACGATCAGAATTAATAATTTTGTCATAAATGGGACTTAGAAAAATTTCTCCAGTGTCTCTATTTAAAAATAGAGACACCTTTAAAAATTCAAATATTACACAGAACTTTTTTAACAACGGCAAAGATAAAACCAGCCCCATTCTGGGTAGTGGTGTTTATAGAATTCCTTGTTCTTGTGGCTGTTTTTATGTTGGTAGAACCCAACAGCAATTGGGGGAGAGGTTATCTGAGCACAAGTCCTCAATCGACAATGCAATGACGTTACGCCACAGGCCTGAGGTTTTTGATTCCGCCTTGGCGCAACATGTGTACGAGAATCCACACCATTTCATTTTTTTGACGAGGCCTCGATCGTTGCCCCCGTTAAGGGTCTCACGCAAGTTTTCAGGGAGGCAGTTGAAATAAAAAAGCACATTCACCAAAAAGGTAGCTCTCAATAGAGACACTGGAGAAATTTTTCTAAGTCCCATTTATGACAAAATTATTAATTCTGATCGTTTTTACATACATCCACAAAGTTATATTGTGCAATCGAATAGAGTCTCCGATAACAATCAAACTGGAAAGCGATCAGCCTTTAAAAGTGCTTTACGCAAAATGAAATTTTGAAATGCCATTTAGACTTGTGTTTTTTATTCAGTTACCCTTTCACCGTTACTAGGAAAGGGTCGTCCAATTTTAGTTTGGTATTTTTATTTTAAGGTTTGGTTTTATATTTTTATCAGTTTTATTCTGCACTGAGGACGGTCAAGCGGAGGTCTTGACCGAAATATTTGCATAATTTTTCAATTTTTTCACTGGCTGTTAATTGTCCTCGTTTCCTTTCTTCGCGATTTTTTGTTTATCATGATTAGCCAGTGTGGTCTCAGAAATTATAGTGTTAAGTAAAAGTTTATTAGTATTAAGGTAAAAGTTGTTACTTCGAGAAGAAAATTTTTTAGTGTTAAGGAAAAATTGCTACTTTTAACAGAAAACTTGTTATCATAAACATAGAAATTGTTACTTCTAAGAAAAATGTGGTCTCTTTGGCAGAAAATTTGCTACTTCTTACAGAAAACTTCTTATCACTGACAAAAAAATTGTTACTTCTAAGAGATATTTGATATTTTAAGTAAAAGTTTGTTAGTATTGAGGAAAAAGTTGTTACTTCGAGGAGAATTTTTTTTAGCAATTACTACTTCTAACATAAAACTTGTTATCATAAACGAAGAAATAGTTATTTCTAAGAAAAATTTGGTCTTTTTGACAGAAAACATGCTACTTCTAACAGAAAACTTGTTATCACTGTCAAAAAATTGTTACTTCGATGAGAAAATTTGTTAGTGTTACTTCTACGAAAAATATGGTATCTTTGACAGAAAACTTTTTATCATAGATGAAAAAGTTGTTAACTTGCTACTTTTGACAGAGAACTTGTTATCATAAACGAAAACATTGTAACTTCTAAGAGAAATTTGATAGTATTAAGTAAAAGTTTGTTAGTATTGAGGAAAAAGTTGTTACTTCGAACAGATAATTTGTTAGTGTGAAAAGAAAACTTGCTACTTCTGACAGAAAACTTGCTATCCCAAAAGAAAAATTGTTACTTCTAAGAAAAATTTTGTAACTTTGACAGAAAACTTGTTAGTTCTAACAGAAAATTTGTTATTATTGGCGAAAAAATTGTAACTTTTACGTGCAATTTATTATCATTGACGGAAAGGTTGGTGTTATTAGAAAATTTTTTTTACTGTTAAGAAAATATCTATTACTTCTAAAAAAAATTTGAGTGTGTTGAGTAAAAGTGTGTTAGTATTAAGGAAAAAATTGTTACTCCGATGAAGAAATTTGTTAGTGTTAAGGAAAACTTACTACTCCTGACAGACAACTTGTTATTATAAAAGACAAATTTTTTACTTCTATGAAAAATTTGGTGTCTTTCACAGACAATATTCAGTTCTTACAGAAAACTTGTTATCACTGATGAAATATAGTTACTTCTAAGAGAAATTTGATAGTGTTTAGTAAAAGTTTGATAGTATTAAGTTAAAAGTTGTTATTTCAAGGAGAAAATTTTTTCGTATTAAGAAGAAATGGTTACAGCTAACAGAAGAATTGTTATCATAAACGAATGTAATGTTATTTCTAAGTAACAAATGGTCTCTTTGACAGGTAATTAGCTACTTTGAGCAAAAAACTTGCTCTACATGACGAAATATCTTCGCTTTGAGATGAAACTGTGCTACTCCTGTGGAAAGCTTGCTGCTTCCTGAAAATAACATGTTCCTACATTGTGAAAAACGGTGACTTCTAAGGAAAATATGGTTTGTTTTAAAGAAAACTTGCTACTTCACACACACACGGATGTGTGTGTGTGTGCATCTGGGCGTCTGGGCAGATGTGTGTGTGTCTGGGCGGATGTGTGTGTGTGTGTCTGGGCGTCTGGACGGATGTGTGTGTGTGTGTGTCTGGGCGGATTTGTGTGTCTGGGGGGAGGTGTGTGTGTGTGTGGGTGTCTGAGCGGATGTGTGTGTGTGTGTGTGTGTGTATGTGCGTGTCCATGTGCGTGTGTGCGTGTGACACCATCTCAGACGCACAGTTATAGTGAGAGACATAAAAAAGTTGGGTTAATTTAGGTTCTCTTAGAGTGGCGCCACTCTAAGTGAACCTAAATTATCCCAACTTTTTTCATGTCTCTTTCACTATAACTGTGTGTCTGAGATGGTTTGCTACCATCTATAAGCACTCTAAACTAAATTCAGCAGACAATTTTTTCATAATTTCTTGAATGAAATTTCTGTATTGTGTATCCAAGAGGCGAATTCAAGAAAGTTTTTTACTTACTTACTTACAATTTTTTTCAGAGTTTCATGAATGAAATTTCTGTATTGTGTATTCAAGAGGTGAATTCAAAATAAGAGGTCCTTATCTTTGGCAGAAAACTTGCTACTTTTTACAGAAAACTTGTTATCACTGACGAACAATTGTTACTTCTAAGAAAAATTGATAGTGTTAAGTAAAAGTTTATTAGTATTAAGGTAAAAGTTGTTACTTCGAGAAGAAAATTTTTTAGTGTTAAGGAAAAATTGCTACTTTTAACAGAAAACTTGTTATCATAAACATAGAAATTGTTACTTCTAAGAAAAATGTGGTCTCTTTGGCAGAAAATTTGCTACTTCTTACAGAAAACTTCTTATCACTGACAAAAAAATTGTTACTTCTAAGAGATATTTGATATTTTAAGTAAAAGTTTGTTAGTATTGAGGAAAAAGTTGTTACTTCGAGGAGAAATTTTTTAGCAATTACTACTTCTAACATAAAACTTGTTATCATAAACGAAGAAATAGTTATTTCTAAGAAAAATTTGGTCTTTTTGACAGAAAACCTGCTACTTCTAACAGAAAACTTGTTATCACTGTCAAAAAATTGTTACTTCGATGAGAAAATTTGTTAGTGTTACTTCTAAGAAAAATATGGTATCTTTGACAGAAAACTTTTTATCATAGATGAAAAAGTTGTTAACATGCTACTTTTGACAGAGAACTTGTTATCATAAACGAAAACATTGTAACTTCTAAGAGAAATTTGATAGTATTAAGTAAAAGTTTGTTAGTATTGAGGAAAAAGTTGTTACTTCGAACAGATAATTTGTTAGTGTGAAAAGAAAACTTGCTACTTCTGACAGAAAACTTGCTATCCCAAAAGAAAAATTGTTACTTCTAAGAAAAATTTTGTAACTTTGACAGAAAACTTGTTAGTTCTAACAGAAAATTTGTTATTATTGGCGAAAAAATTGTAACTTTTACGTGCAATTTATTATCATTGACGGAAAGGTTGGTGTTATTAGAAAATTTTTTTTACTGTTAAGAAAATATCTATTACTTCTAAAAAAAATTTGAGTGTGTTGAGTAAAAGTGTGTTAGTATTAAGGAAAAAATTGTTACTCCGATGAAGAAATTTTTTAGTTTTAAGGAAAACTTGCTACTTCTGACAGAAAACTTGTTATCATAAACGAAAATATTGTTACTTCTAAGAAAAATATGGTATCTTTGACAGTAAACATTCTAGTTCTAACACAAAACTTGTTATAACTGACGAAAAATTGTTACTTCTAAGAAAAGTTTGATAGTGTTAAGTAAACGTTTGTTAGTATTAAGGTAAAAGTTGTTACTTCAAGGAGAATATTTTTTAGTGTTAAGGAAAAATTGCTACTTCTAACTGAAGACTTGTTATCATAAACAAAGATATTGTTATTTCTAAGAAAAAATTGGTCTCTTTGACAGAAAACTTACTACTTCTAGCAGAAAACTTGTTATAACTGACAAAAAATCGTTACTTCGTGAGAAACTTTCTTAGTGTTGAGGAAAACTTGCTACTTCCGATAGAAAACTTGTTATCATAGACAAAAAAGTTGTGACTTCTAAGAAAAATATGGTATCTTTGAAAGAAAACTTGCTACTTCTAACAGAAACTTTGTTATCATTGAACAAAAAATTGTTACTTCTAAGATTATTATCTTTGACGTAAAACTTGGGGGTATTAGAAAAAATTTGTTACAGTTAAGAAAAACCTATTACTTCTAAGAGAAATTTGATTTGTGTTAAGTAAAAGCCTATTAGTATTAAGGAAAAAGTGGTTACTTCGAAGAGAAAATTTGTTAGTGTGAAGGAAAACTTGCTACTTCTGACAGAAAACTTGTTATCATAAACGAAAAAAATTGTTACTTCTAAGAAAAATTTGGTATCTTTACAGAAAACTTGTTATTACAGACGAAAAAATGGTTAGTGCTAAGAGAAATTTGATAGTATTAAGTAAAAGTTTGTTAATATTGAGAAAAAGTTGTTACTTCGAAGAGAAAATTTGTTAGTTTGAAAGGAAAACTTGCTACTTCTGACAGAAAACTTGCTATCCTAAACGAAAGAATTGTTATTTCTAAGAAAAATTTGGTATCTTTGACAGAAAACTTGTTAGTTCTAACAGAAAATTTGTTATCACTGACGAAAAATTGTTACTTCTAAGAGAAATCTTAAAATTGTAACTAAAACTCTGTTAGTGTTAAGGAAAAAATTGTTACTTTGATGAGAAAATTTGTTAGTGTTAAGGAACACTTGCTACTTTTGACTGAAAACTTTTTATCATGAACGAAAAAAATTATACTTCTAAGAAAAATTTGATAGTTTTATGTAGAAGTTTGTTAGTATTAAGGGAAAATGTTGATACTTCGAAGAGAAATTTTAGTTTGTTAAGTAAAAGTTTGTTAGTGTAAAGGGAAAATATTGATACTTCGAAGAGAAAATCCGGTATTATTAGGGAAATATCGACACTTCTGACTAAAAACATGTTATCACAATGAAAAAAATTGTCATGGGTAATATAAAAGTTGTTGCTTTCAGTAGAAATTTGTTACTACTAAGAAAAAAAACTGCAACGTCTAACAACTAATGCAAACTTTAAATGTGAATTTCTTATGTTTTAAGTATTTTACACGTCATTCTAATGGATGTAAAAAAAAGTTGAAAAAAAATTGAATAATTTCGAAGTCAAAAAAAAAAATTTTTTTAGTCTAATAAAAAAAAATTGCTACTAAAAACAATATTTTTTTAATAGTAAAAGTCACGACTAACATTTCTATGTCATTCTCATTTTGAATTTGGCAAATATTAAATGTGATTTTTTTTATGTTTTAAGTATGTTGCATGTCATTCTAGGAGATGTAAAAAAAATTGAAAAAATATATCATGTTAAAAAAAATAATAAAACAAAACTAAAAAAAGGGGGGCGGGGGGGGGGCAAAAAAGTTGGGGGAGGGGGCCCAACACGTTGGGGGGAGGGGCCTGGTGGTTAGGGTCATTGGAGCTTATGTTCCTTGGCGGTTCATACTCATATGCACCTCACTACTTGATTTGCAAGGATTTCTAAGGGTTCTTCTGAATTTCATTATTAAAATTCTTTTCTTGAAATCTACATCTCTATTAGTAACTTTTTAGTATACTATAACGATAGACCATATTTTATATTGACAACACTGTTCAAACGATACTTGTGTATTATACAAAACACATCAGAGGTTAAGCTAGGTCAACTCACAAGACCATTTTATCATCATTAACCATTCCCAGATTGATGCTATTCCAAATTTATAATAAATAAGCTATGAGTTAACAACCCCTTTAGGCCTACCTTAACTGGTAATCAGTTTAACCCTTTTTTTACCACCTTCATGCGATCCGATCACTAATTAGGATTATTCACACCCCTATTATTCAATCAACAATTAAGATCGTTCATATAGTCTAATTCGCAAATTCTCTACCTTTTTTCGCAAATAGAGTTATTTTTTTGGTAAATGATGTGACGCCAGATGCCAATCCATCAATTCTGAGTGCAGCACCCTATTCTTTAATTAGCAGCGACGCATTCCTAACAAACTAGTTCTGACTAAAGGCAATTGTCCAAAAAGTAGATTTTGCCTCAAAAACCTGTCTGTTAACTCATGTATTGTTCATAATAATAGCTGACTGTCCTTGGTAAGACAATGTACCGGTTAAACTGCACTGTATATTCATGCCTCAGGCGTAGGTTTAGTATCTATTATATAGATACTACTTATTTATTTGTTTTTCTTTGTCAATATTTTTTGCAACACCCTCGTTTTTATTTGAATTAGTACGAAGGATTGGCATAAATAAAATCCAACCAGTTGCTTTTTCAAGCAGTATTTTTTTTTTTTTTTTTATATTGAGTTGTTTTGAAGCAGAGTGTAGTAGCAAAAATGAATCACTTAAAGCTTGATTTAAGGACAGCGCCAGTATTTTGATCTTTTGAATTATTCGATTTTAACTAGTGTAGACTACTACCTGCCTCCCAGTTTTCCAGATAATTCCGAATGTAAACGCACTTTAAATTGTATCAAAAAGAATTTAAAGAGAATTACAAAATGATAAGATTTAAGTGAAAAAAAAAACTACTAAAATGAATACCCCGATTTATCGTTGTCGTCGCAATCTCCATTGCCCTCCCCAATGCCTAAAAAAGCGACGCATTTGGACGCAGTTGCAACGAATTTCATGGACTTCATTTTTTTCTTTAAACTCTCGGTGAACGTAGGGAGGGGGGCCTTATGCTTCTTCCCATATTTGAAAGAAAACGTCACAGCCAAAGTTACATTTTTGAGACCATTCTTCTAATCATATTTTACTGTTTTCAGAACGCTGAAAAGTCTCTCCACAACAACATTTGAGCAGGGAAGTCCAAAAATAAACCGAATGATATGAAATACACTAGTGAACTTTAGCACTCCATTTGGCATCTTGATGGACGCCACTCAGTTCAAAAAATCCATCGGGTTTCCACAACTAAGCAAGCTGTTTTCTGGACTAAGCAGCATCAATGCTCGCCACTCTTTTTTAACCAGCCCAAAATCCCACAATGGGTGCCCAAACTTAGGCAAAAAAGCCGCAATGATAGAATATCAAGATCCAATGGGATTTTTGGCTCTACAATCTCCACAAAGTCGTAAATGTTGCAATCAAATGGAAATCAGTCAACAAGCTAGGACAAAGCTTCAATTATAAATTTATGGGCAATCTCCTTGATCCTCTTGCGTTTCTTGGTGAACTTTGTAGCTTTTCCTTGTAAGGAAAACAGACAGGTTGTTTCTTCTAATCCCAGGTAAACCTTAGAGGCGGGTAGGAAGAACGCTTCTCTTTTAAAATTCAGAGACTGAACAGACTCAATTTGTTTCACATAGTCTTTTACCATGAAATTGTGACAAAGGTTTTCACAACTTCTAGAACTTCTTTTTAAGCATGTTAAAATCGTAAATGTGCATAGGTGCTTCTATTTGTATTTGTCTATCACGTCGGTGCTTCCATGTTGGTTATTTTGTTTCAAATTTCGCGGATCTATCCAAGTCTGTCAAAAACAAGAAAGTTTGTCAATCACTTTTGCCGAAATCCTGCTGTTGTATCCACAATTCCTATTTCCGTAACAAAAATCTATAGTCTCGGCAAGGAAAAAAGTGGAAAATCCAAACTTAAAGTAGAAATAAAGTATTAAAGTAGGTCTAAAAATATTAGAGGAGAAGCATTCAAAATAAAGTAGTCAACTCTAAAATATAGTAGAAATGGAAGCACTAATACAAACCTACAAAGAGGCCATAAACTACACAACTGTTAATCAGAAGTCCTTAGAACCCTTCAGCATTATATGTGATCCCTGTGGAGCCCTCCCATTTTCCTGAGGTAAGAGTAGCAAACAACCGGTAACCATTTGGAGGTTACTACTTAAAGAAAAATCAGTATGAACAAGCATGCTGCATGCCAAGCACCAGGGTCTGGCCTTAACATTGACTACATATTTTTTTTTTAAACAACTGTATAAACATTTCTAGAGAAAAGTGATCTAAAAAGGTTACATCTTTAAGGACAAATTAGTATTTTCCCAGGCGGTTGTATTGAACCCATGGTGAAATCACAACTTTAAGAAGAGGCTCACATTGTATGCTGTTCAAAGACAAATAATAAATATAATCATTATATACAAGTCTGCTGTGTAGCTGTACCAATGCTTGGCCACAAAATTGGCTACATAGTTTTTTTTTCTTCTAATAACTAGTATATTGACATTTCTGGCAACAAGCAATCTAAATAGGTCACAACTTAAGAAAGAAACTTTACTT
The DNA here is from genome assembly GCF_049724085.1 of Artemia sp. Qi Xiang Cuo. NCBI lineage: Eukaryota > Metazoa > Arthropoda > Branchiopoda > Anostraca > Artemiidae > Artemia > Artemia sp. Qi Xiang Cuo. Next base: position 70,182,077 of record NC_142803.1, read on the forward strand.
TTCCAATCAAGACAAGACTATGGTTAGAAGACAAGTGACAATGAGAATCAATACATACACTACTGGCATGTAGCTAAACTGGGGACTGGCAGCATATGTATGCTGAGCTCCCAGTACTATAAATATTGATTTTATATATATATATATATATATATATATATATATATATATATATATATATATATATATATATATATATATATATATATATATATATAATTCAGGATTTATTTTTACCATATGGGGGGGGGGGGCAAAAAAGTGAGGTTCTTTTAGAGAAGATTTAATCAAGCATTTAGAAATTATGAAAGTGGTTTCCCTAATTTTAAAATGTTCCCTTTCTCGGAAAAAAGTGGTAGAACAGATCTATCCACACTTTTCTGAATTTAGTAGGGGCCAGCACCCCCCCCTGAAAATTCTACAGCAGATAATCTTCCCAGAACACTCTTTCCCTATGGAAATTACCTCCCTCATGTAAAATTCCCCAATACGTAAAATTCAACAGCAATAGAGAAAGTACCAAATAGGTACCTCCAAATGTTAATCAGATGCCACAAGGGGTAACAAAAGGGAGATATGAAAAACAATTTTAGAATAGGGGTTATTTGGTCTCCAATCACTTTTAACCAATAAAAAGGACTGGAATTCTCAATTTGTAATCCACTGAGTAACCTCCAAAGCTTCCATATGTAGGTATTGGAGAGGAGGAAGGGGCAGCTCTCCTTCTGTATAGAACAATTTCCGCTATTTTTGGGGTATATTGTTACTGTTTAATTTCATAATAACAGCATCAACCAGAATTATTCCTAAAAATTAAGAGGGACCAAATATCATCTTCTACCTCCAACCTTCCCCTTTCTTTCAACTAATTATGTATTTACCTGCAGATTCAATGAGAGTTAGGATGTTTTGGCATTAAGTGCACCCTTTGAAGCATTCTGCCCCTCTATAAAACAAGTGAAAAATGACAGGTAGAGATGGTTGTTCTCTAACCAATTTAGCATCTTAAAAAAGGCACTAGGACTTTTGATTTCCAATATATGAGCCCCAATACAAAGTTTATAAGATCAAGCTTTCCATGAGATTTTTTATCTTAACCTTGGAAAATTTGCATAGCTTATAGCCCTTGTCCCAGGGCCTAGAAGAGGCCATTTCTCCCTAACCTGGAGGCATACGATATATAGCATTTGGATTATTTTGAATAAAAGGACTGCCTCAATATTTTGATCAGATGGGTTTGGGGGATAAATGATGTGGGTGGTAACGTGTTGCCTTCCAATCACTTTTGACCTTTAAAAGACGACACTAGACCTTTTGATTTGCAAGCAAGTTTCAAAGTGTATACAACCACCCCTTCCATGTAAAGTGCCTCTAGGGAATAAAGTAAAATAATACAATGAGCCCTATGGCTCTTTTTATTATGCAATGCTATAGCATACCTCTGACTTAAACTGGTGAGCAGGGCTGGATCTAAGGGTTCAGAGGGGCAAGTGTCCTGGGAGCAGCAAAACAAGCTAAAACTGAAATATTATTAGCCAAAATTGTAATATTTTCAGCAGTATTGATGTAGCAGGAGACAGTGAAGTCTACATTCCCCCCCTCTCCTGAAAAAAAAGTCAAGTCCAGCTCTGTATGTAAGTAGAGCTTTCATTTTCCCTTCTAATGAATATCTGAAACTTTCCAGAGAAAATAAGGGGGGAGGTGCATTATCCCACAATAAATTTCCTGTTGGGGGATTGATATTTTCCCCAGGAGTTTTTGAGGGAAGAATTTTTCAGGGGAGGGAAAACACCTAGAACCAAAGTTTCTTTAAGTGACTCTTTTCTTGAAATTAGTTTAATGGGAAACATACAAAGTTAACAGCAAAAAGCAACAGGAAATCTTGAAGAGAACATACAATTTGGGATAGCCTATATGTTTGACCATTAGAGGGGAGGGAAGGGATAGTAGATTAGAGTGCTTTTAGGAGCAAAATAAGTATTTTAGAATGATTTTTTGTTAGTATTCAGATTTTATTGGTACTTCCTTTTGAGAGGGAAACAACTAAACCAAAACCTTCAACTCTTTCATCAAATTGAAATAATTACAAAGAAGCAGTAAACCTTGTAAAGGTTTACTCCAAGCAGTAAACCTTGGATAACAGACAAGATCATCTCCCTCTGCAACAAAAAGCACCAACTCATGAACAAGCAAGATAAAGAAAGTAGGGACCAATACAAGCAACTCAAATGAGCTGTAGAGAAAACCATCAGATGTGCTCATCATGCTTTTATTACAAAATTTGATCAATGTGAATTGGCCTTCAAAAAAGGAGACCCCCACTACATGTATAGAAGAGTGCAAGAATTGGCCAATAAGAAGGACGTCAAAGCGTGTTCCCTTCTTAACAAACATGGAAACCAAATACAATCCACAGATGGAATTGGCTGTTGATGGAAAAACCATTTTGAAAATAAACTGAATCTGGAATCCACCCAGACCCAACAATTCTCAACACTTTCCCCATAACCTCTACTGACCCAAGTCCTCCCCTCTTCACTCTGAAATAGAAGCAGCTATCAGACACTTGAGAACAAACAAAGCTGCTGGCCCCAATGGAATCCAGCCCAAACTACTGAAAGTAAACTGCAAACCACTCCTTGACCTTTAAAACAAAATTGCCACAGCTGCTTGGGAAAAATGTCACTTCCCCTTACCCTGGTGTGAAGCCACAATAATCCCCCTGCATAAGAAAGGCTCTAAAACTGTCTGTAACAACTACCGCCCAATAAGTCTAACCAGCCAAGCAGCAAAAATCCTCACAAGTCATGCTTGGGCATATATGAGCCATTTCCTCAATGGTCATTCCAGAATACCAAGCCGACTTCTGACCTAATAGATCAACAATTGATCAGATATTCACTGTTTGGCCGATCACAGAAAAGTATAGCAAACTTGGCTGCAGCATTTACCACCTTTTCATAGACTTTAAACAAGCTTTTGATTGGATATGGAGAGAAGGTCTATGGCACATCCTTCTTCACTTTGGCATCTCATCCAACCTGATCTTGCTGATCAAAGACATTTATAAGAGGTTTACAAGCTGCATCATGACTGGAGAAGGACTTACTGAGAGCTTCAAAACCTCTACTGGAGTGCTTCAAGGTTGCCTAATATCACCAGAGCTGTTCAATATCTTCCTAACTGCAGCCCTTTCACTCACAGATAACCCACTCAGTGCCCTTGTTGGAGGAGTGGCTATAGACAAACTAGCATATGCTGATGCTATAGACCTAATAGCCAATTCCATTCAAGATCTACAATCCCAGGCTAACAGCATTCAATTGTCTACCAACCTCTTTGGGATGGCAATCAACACCTCAAAAATAAAAGCCATTTGCTGCTCATACAAGCTTGATTCATAGGTAAATCCCAGCCTTCAGCTTGGTGGAGATACCATTGAGTGGGTGGAAGGCTTCACCTACCTTGGGAGCTTACTTACTTCTGATAACAACCAACTCAAAGAAATCAAGAGATGCCTGACACTTGCAAACTATAGTTTTAAAGCTCTGATGCCCATCTGGAGGAATAAGAACTTAACAACAACTCTCAAGACAAGACTCTTCTACTCCCTCATTATTCTGATTGCCACCTATGCCTGTGAATCCTGGATGCTTAAAACAGATGATCAATGCCATCTAGCTGCCTTTAAAACCTAATCCCTACAATGCATTGCTGGTATCACCTACCACAACAGAATCTCCAACTCCAGGCTTCTCCATAATCTGAAAGTCAAATTTACAATACTGGACAAAATAAAACTACAACAACTCAAATGGCTTGGAGATACCCAATGCATGGCTAGCACTTGTTTCCCAAAGATAACCTTCAATGGACAAGTGCACAGTTCTTGCCCTCCAAAGAGATGGAAAGAAAACTTCTCCCCCTACAACCTGCCACAACTCTGCTACCTGGCCAACCACAGAAGCACCTACAGGAGGCATATCAATGAACTGGTTAAAGAAGAGGCCCCAAAATGACCTTCAAGGATGGATGGGACATAAGTCAAGTCAAGTAAAGCAGCAAATCCCAAGGGAAGCAAATTGCAAGCATAAAAACAATTCCAGGTATACTTTTTTACATTTTTGTATGGCCTTTATGAGGTTGAAGTAGTTTCAACACAATGGAGAAACAGAAAAATGGGTAAATTTTTGCAAATCATATTATTGACTTACAAATAAAGTAAACATACCACTTGATGCCTTTTTTATGCTCTTTCCAAATATATTAATCAATTTTGTTGGGAATGAATTTTACCCCCAGCCCTATATATACCAATTCAGGGTATATATTTGCACATTAGGTGGAGGGGGGTAAATCTTATTTCTGATGTAAATGGGAGGCAAGTTTAAACTTTATCCCCACCCCCCTAATGTCCAAATGTATACCCTGAATTGGTATATATAGGGGTGGGGGTAAAATTTCATTTCTGACAAAAATGATTATCATATTTGGAAAGAGCATAAAAAAAGGCATTAACCAGGGTCAATATATACCAAATCATATTATTGAGCTAGGATAAAAGTGAATACACCATTCGACGACTTTTTTTATGCTGATTATTAATATAATAATCATTTGTCTCAGAAATGAATTCCCGCCCCCCCCCTATATCGGCCCATTACGGGTTTGGTTAGGTCTAGCCGAAATAGGGGGGGAGGCTGAAATTAATTACCAATTGAAATTATTATTATATTAGTAATCAGCATAAAAAAAGGCATCAAATGGTGTATTCACTTCATATGTTTACTTTATTTGTAAGTCAATAATATGATTTGCAAAAAATCTACCAACAAATGTTTTAAAGCAGTTTACACAACATAGCCTATTGTGTTGCTTTTATCTAATGAATAGGCCTATATAATATAGTAAAAAAAAACATCACCACATCAACAGCAACAGGTGGTGTGAAATTGAATAAAAGACTGTAGGCCAGATTTGTGAGATAGAACATTTATTTCTACCCATATCTGTCATTTTCTGCTTATATTTATACCTAAGTGTCATTTCAAGTGGCTTCCCTTGGTGTCAATTGGGACTCCACCCTTTGACTATTGGAAAAAATTAGTTTATAAGCTTATATAGAATGGTACTATCCAATCTCCTTAAAATAAAAATTATTTTAGTCATCTAGTTGGAAAATTTAACCCATCTGTATAGGAAAAATCTAAATTTGCCAACTAGTTGACTAAAAACTTCACCCCAGCAAAACTGTCATTTTCCAACTAGTTGACAAATAACTTCTCCCCAGCAACACTTAAATTTGCCAACTAGTTGACAATAAATGTTGCCCCAGCAAAACTTTTATTTTACAACTAGTTGACTAATAACTTCTCCCCAGCAAAACTTAATTTTTCCAACTAGTTGACTAATAACTTTTCCCAGCAAAACTTAATTTTGCCAACTAGCTGGAAACAAACATTGCCCCAGAAAAGAATTCATTTTCCAACTAGTTGACTAATAATAGTTAGAATTTATTATGAATAGCATAAAGGGAATAGGAATATTTTTTGGAATAGGAATAGGAATAACTAGTTGACTAATAACTTCTCCCCAGCAAAACTTAATTTTTTGGTAAAATTCTACTTTAGCTACTTTTGACTATTTTGGAAAGGGGTTATGTTAGGAAAATGAAACTTTCAGGGATGGGTCTATGGGGTAAAGTAGCCCCAAGAAGGTATTTTGAAGTACGTACCTCCACCCCTTCTCCCTCTAGAGGGTCCTGACCTTTGATGACCTTTAAAAATATGTGTGTTATAAAAGTGAAACCTTGCAATATAGCTCATCTGCTTAAATGAAGTACAGCAATAATCTTTTCCTCTTCATAACTTTGCTCAAACCTAATTTATAAGGTTTTATTCAACTGCAAGTGCTGCTTTCAGTTTACCTGCAGAACAGACATACCCTCTCCCCCATTGATGCGTGTATAAAATCCCAGCTACTATTTTGCTTATCTTGTTGTTGTTGTTTTTAATTGCCATTATTGGCGTTTTAAACAAAAAGTTGATGAGTAATACGTACAAAATAAAAGGCAAATCAATAAACACAGGCAATTTAGAGTTTTGAAGATAAGAAGAAAACCAACTAGATTTTTTTTATTGTTAAATTTCAATAAAAACGATCTTAATAAATCCAGCTTTTTAAAAAGACCCAAAAAATCATGTTAATCGTTCCTTCCCGTCTAATATTTTAGATTGGCTCAGTCTCAGTCTCACCTCTCTAGCTTCAAATTTACATCGGTCGAACATGAAGATTTAAGCAATTCCGAGTGACAGAGTTTTTGTTTTGTTTTTATTTTATCGAACAAAAAATATTTTAATCGCTGTCTTCAGTTCCTATACGAAACAACAGTTATTTTGCATAATGCGAAAAACGAAACGATTTTTGCCCCGAATATGCCAAAAAATAGATTTTTTGCCCCGAATTTTCACTTATATTTAATATTTCCAAATTTTTAATTTTCACATTTAAAAAAATATTATATCTCATCCAAGATTACAAACTAAGTTAAGACAGCCTCCGGTTGTGCTTTTACCGTTGTGCTATACTGATAAAAGTGTGAAGTAACTGAACATTCGAAAATGGTTTAAAAATAGTTCATAAATAAAAAAACAAATTGTGACAAAGAAACAAAAGGAAGATGGAACAAAAACATCAGTGAGTAAAAAATAATGAACTGGAAATGATTTAATTAAGAAAATTCAGGGGTATAATAAAAAACCTATAATTTAATAAAGAAATGCCGAGAAATTTACGTTTTCAGGGGTTAGGCTCAGTCAGCTTGCATGGTCC